>NC_058082.1:26287062-26583583 GCF_014858855.1 Bufo gargarizans
CGGGCTGGTAGCCCTCAATAAAGTGTTCCTGTTTTATCCTTCATCATGTTGAGACTGGTGTTTGGATAACTGATCAAAACTGGGGGATTGCTATACGCTGACGATTTGCTATACTCCCCTGGCATAACTACTAGCTCTTGTAAGAGCTGTTCCTGCTCTCTGGCGGTAGGAGAGGTTCACCCACTGGAGCCTGGAGCCTTGTCGTAGGTCCAGCGTGGGTGGAGGACGGTGAGACCCCAACCAAGCTGCGGCGGTTCGTGGGGTCTGCAGGGCGTACGGTGTCAAGTGGAGTGCTTGGAGTCCTCGGAAAGCACTAGGAGCATCTATCGACGGAGGTACCCGGTCGGGGTGCTAGGAGATCCGTTACATTGGTGGCAAGCAGTGGGATGGCGTCCTAGTGTGAGGAGAAGCAGCTCGGAGACACCGTTCGTGGAGTATATTGAGGGCAACGCTAGTATCCGTACAGCGCCCCTGGCTACAGCAGGATGGAATCGGCTAGTCTTCGAACAGCGTTCCACTACGAGGAGGATGATGACCCGGACTGGAGGGATGCAGTCCGGAAAGGCGTCTGGCACGAGGCCCTGGAAGATGTACAGCGTCGGCGGGGCGAGTGTCTCCCCAGTGAGGAGCAGCAGTTGCGGATGCAAGTGGCCCTGCGAATGCCCCTTCTGGGAGAGGAGCCCCTGAATGAGTGGGTGACAGAACTGGAGAGCCTGGTATGGAAGGAGCTTTGGCTAGATGACGCCTACCAGGCACTCTGGTGGTATGTGATTCGGCACTCTCCCTGGATGGCTGAGCACGACAGACCCGAGGGTGAGGATTATGATGGCCCTGGCCTGTTGTTTGATGCCTTCGCAGAACCGGAGTTCGGAGATGCTGGAGGGTCCCGGTTCTGGGATATCTATGACTACAGAGAGGCTATGCATGATTGGGCTACAGCGAGAGAGGTGAGACAAGACCTGGCATCTCTAGTGACAAAGGAGTGGGAGCTGGAGCAGGACTACCAATACTTCTTCAGCTCAATTCGGTCCCAATATACACTGCCAGAGAGCTGGGTGGCAGTCCCAGACCTACAACCCTACAGCTGGGAAGACCCGACTGAAGTATCCCCTGCTTCAGTACCAGCTACAGAGGTAGGGGTCCTCATCAGTGGCGTAGGGATCGCCATAGCAACCATAGCAGTGGCTATGGGGCCCTAAACCACTGGGGGCCTGCCCGGGCCTGTTGATTTTTTTTATCGTACACTTGCCGGCCCGTCTGTGGGCGGTCCGCGGCTCGGGCCTGGCTGAGGATTAGGATTAAGGAGAGAGCATGGCAGTGAGGGCACGACGGGGCCGGGCAGCAGATGAGAGAGGCTGCGGTGGAGGGGGTCGGGCCGGGATCACGGGGTGTGTTCTACCTGGTCCTTGGGTCTAGGAGGGAGTGGTCTCAACTCCCGCCGTGGCGCCAGTCAGATTCCTGCCGCAGCTGAGTCTGTCTGAGTCTGACTGAGAGTGTCAGTCTTACTGCTGCCAGCCTGTGCCTCAGCTCAGCCTGCCTGCGCTGTGGGACCGGTGACCGGTCTGAGTCTTCTCCAGTCTGCTCCTGCCTCCTCAACTGGTCAGTGGTCTCCACTCCCTGTCTGATGGTGGACACTACAGGGGTGTGTGCTGTAATTAGTAAGTGAGGGTCTGATGATCTGAAGTTAAAAAGAGATGCCAGCAGTGATAAGGAGGGCGCCCCTTCCTTCCTTTGGGGGGCACACTCTAGTTCTGGGGTTTCTCTCCCCCCCCCTTATATGACAGACTAAGGGTACTTTTATACTTGTGGCAGGACGGATCCGGCAGGCTGTTCATCCTGTCGGATCCGTCCTGCCGCTATTTCGCTGGACCGCTGCTCCATCCCCATTGACTATAATGGGGATGGGGGCGGAGCTCCGGTGGTGGGAGATCTAGGATGGGTGTTTGGGTGGGAGCTCTGGAAGGGGTGGTGGGAGGCCCCATAGATATGTGGGGGTGGGAGATTGGGGGGGGGGGCATGAAAATGTTTTGCTATGGGGCCCATGCATTTCTAGCTACGCCCCTGGTCCTCATAGACTGGTCCTGTGAGGAACCACAACAGGCAGGTGGAGACGGGACCGAGGGCTCTCCACCGGGATGCTGGCCCAGACCCTCAGCAGCAGCCGGAGTTGCCAGGTGTGGACGCAGGTGATCCTGACTCGCAAATGTTGAGGGACCTCACAGACTGGTCCTGGGAGGACCCACAGATGGCAGGTGGAGATGGGACCGAGGTCTCTCTACTGGCCCTACAGGGATGCTGGGCCGCCTGCCCAGATCTCCAGCGGCAGTGCATATCACAGGGAGAGGAGACAACCGGTCTCTCTCCCCAGCGGCAACCTGAGTTCCAGGGGGAGGAGATGCGGGGTCCCTCTGCCTTACAGCAACCAGAGTCCTGGGGAGGAGAGGCAACCGGCCTCACCTTCCACCAGCAGCCGGAGATACCGGGAAAAGGGGAACACAAGCCCCTCTGCATGGGCGCAGATGAGACCGCGGGCTCGGTGCCAGTCCTACAGGGATGCTAGACAGTCGGTCCAGATCCCCATCCATCTCCGCAGGGATACCAGGAGGAGGAGGTAAGCGAGCCCTCCCCTTCCCAGCTACTTCCCAACAGAGTTCTGGGGGCAGGGGATGAGCCTGCGCTACCCACTGATTTCTTCCCAGCGGAAGAGCTGGCATCAAGGCAGAGCTCAGTCGGCCTCTGCCCTCCCCTACCCTCTTCTTCAGAGCCGGACTTTCCACAGGCTACCCCCGCGGAAGAGCTGGCATCTGGGCAGAGCGCAGTCGGCCTCTGCCCACCAAGTACCTACAGCTCCAAGCTGGAGAACCGCAAGGCAGCAAGGAGTCGCAGATGCCCACTCAACAGCTGGGGACATACAGAACAGAGCCAGGCCCCAAAATTCAACAGGTCCAGTATGGGGTTGTGGTTGGACTGCCAGACTAACTCAGGTACTGACCGTGAGGTCAGGTATCTGGTTAGTCTTCCCTGGAAGGGGGAGATGTGTGACGAAACCAACCTCGCCACAGTGTTTTGGAGGGGGCTGGTTGCCAGCCTCCTGCCTCAGGATTATGGCCCATACTAACTTTAAAGAAGACAGGCCGGCCGCACAGCTTAAATCTGTCTTTGGAATTGTATTTTGTTATGTGAGGGCACCCAGATGGCTAGTTTAATTGTATTCGTGTGGTCTGAGTGCCATTCGCCTAATGATATGCACTCAGACTTGAGCTATCTGGGAATATGTTAAATGTCTGTGTTTGCTGTGGGGGTGTGCCATTGTGTGTTTAAATGGTGATGTCTGTCCTGTTGTCTCCACATGTGTATTGGCGATCTCCCCTTTGTCCTGAGAGATAATTGGATTATTCCTCGGTTGTCTCTGGGGCAGAGAGGAGGAAACCATGATGCATTGTGGGGATGTGTTGTATCTGTTCGGTGTGTCGCAGTCTCCATTCTGGTCCCCTGGGGGCGTGTCCACCAGATGGGGACCTGCATAAATACGGGCTGGTAGCCCTCAATAAAGTGTTCCTGTTTTATCCTTCATCATGTTGAGACTGGTGTTTGGATAACTGATCAAAACTGGGGGATTGCTATACGCTGACGATTTGCTATACTCCCCTGGCATAACTACTAGCTCTTGTAAGAGCTGTTCCTGCTCTCTGGCTGTAGGAGAGGTTCACCCACTGGAGCCTGGAGCCTTGTCGTAGGTCCAGCGTGGGTGGAGGACGGTGAGACCCCAACCAAGCTGCGGCAGTTCGTGGGGTCTGCAGGGTGTACGGTGTCAAGTGGAGTGCTTGGAGTCCTCGGAAAGCACTAGGAGCATCTATCGACGGAGGTACCCGGTCGGGGTGCTAGGAGATCCGTTACAAGCACTGAGCCGGAGGATCCAATTGGCTGTCCGTCAAGACACTGGACGATCCTCGACCCACATTAAGGCCCTTACTGGTGCTGACTGCAGCCCCATAACCATCAGACGGCATCTGAGACTGAAGGGCTTCAAAAACAAAAAACGTCTTCAAAGACCTCGTCTCCTTGAACGCCACAGAACTGCTCGTTTGGACTTTGCAAGAGAGCACCAAACATGGGACATTCAAATGTGGAAGAAAGTTTTATTCTCTAATGAGAAAAAATTTAACCTCGATGGTCCTGATGGTTTCCAACGTTACTGGCATGACAAGCAGATCCCACCTGAGATGTTTTCTAATTGCCACAGTGGAGGGGGCGCCATAATGGTCTGGGGTGCTTTTTACTTCAGTGGAACAATGGAGCTTCAGGAAGTGCAGGGTCTTCAAGCGTCCGCTGGCTATGTCCAGATGTTGCAGAGAGCATTCCTCATGACTGAGGGCCCTCGTCTGTGTGGTAACGACTGGGTTTTTCAACAGGACAACGCTACAGTACACAATGCCCGCAGGACAAGGGACTTCTTCCAGGAGAATAACATCACTCTTTTGGCCCATCCTGCGTGTTCTCCTGATCTAAATCCAATAGAAAACCTTTGGGGATGGATGGCAAGGGAAGTTTACAAAAATGGACAACAGTTCCAGACAGTAGATGGCCTTCGTGCGGCCGTCTTTACCACTTGGTAAATGTTCCCACTCACCTCATGGAAATGCTTGCATCAAGCAAGCCAAAACGAATTTTGGAAGTGATAAACAATAACGGCGAAGCTACTCATTACTGAGTTCATGTTTGGAAGTTGGATTTCTGTTTTGGGGAGGTTTAGTTTTTTTGGGAGGTGTGGTCCTAAACTTTTGATCAGCTGAGAAACAGCCTGTTTCAGTTTATTCATTGTTTTCATTAAATTAAATGCTCAAAAAAGGTTTTGTCTCACTCCCATTTCTTCTTGTTGCATGTTGAAACTCTACTTGGAACCTTGTTAAGATCCAGCCATGCTAAATATGATTTTTTGCCATTTTTCAAGTGGTCCTAAACTTTTGATCAGAACTGTATATATGTTACCAGAAAGTAGGGGACAGCTAGAAGGGAGTATGACTGCAGGATCTGACTACACAGAGATTGCTTGTAGTCTGTTACCATGACCCCTACTATGTCAAGGCCACAAAAGCAGAGAGATATAGATAGATAGATAGATAGATAGATAGACAAATAGATACATACATACATACATAGATGGATAGCTGATATCTATCTTTACAAATCTACTTTTCATACATATATAAAAGAAAAAAAGAAAATACACAAAATATATACCTGTGTCCCACTCTATGTTGCCGTCTATGAAGCAGGCCACTGACTGAGGCCTAAAATTATCATGTCTGATATGGCAGGTAACAGACGTGCGGCGCAGAGGGGGAGGGAAGGAGAGTACCCTTCCACTGGGGAGAGGGAGGAATGGTGACCCCTAACTCACCTAGCACTAGCACCTGGATGCCCTGATGTCCCTAGACGGGCTGCTAACCCGTACGCTGATCACGTGCCTCATCCCTAGCTTACCCTGAAATAAGCCCTTGGTAGTGAGTAGGGCAGTGGGAGCACTAGTCCTAACCACTAAAACCTAGGGTAACAACAGGGAAAGGACAAACAACACAAACACCTTAAACAATCCCCAAAGGGAGACAACAAACAGGAGAGAACTCCGACCAGTTCCAACAGCTCCACAGCAACTTCAACTCCACCAGAGGTCAGAATACAAGATCTGGAAAGAAGGTCTATATCTGGCAACAAGGAAAGCAGAAAGTCTTCGTCCTGACTACATCCTGCGTTCATGACCACGTGATTGAGCCATCTGATGTCCAGCTTAGGAGGTCGAAGTGATGTCATTGCGTCTTCCTGCTCTGTTCTACTGCCTCATAGGCTTTAGGCCTAGTTGCCTGAGTCCTATGAGGCTGAACGGTGGGGATGGGAACCATTGTCTCCTGTGTCCCACTGCAAAGTGCAGCCCCCTCAGAGGCAGTTCAGACCCTCATGGCAGGAGTGGCCCTGGTTCAGACACAAAGCCCAGTAAACACAGACCCCAGAAGAACAGTCAGGTACAGTGCAACAATCACTGCAATAAATACAGACCAGAGAAGACCACAGTCCAGGGTTCACAACCTACTAATTGCACAATTTTTTTTTCTGGATTGAAAATACTGATAATAAAAATGATCTGATTAAAAAACCTAACCCCAGAGACTGACAGATCCTCAGTGTATACTGAGCGCCCACAGCATGCTCATCGAATCTGGGCGGCAACGACAAAACTAAAAGTGTAGGGGGAGCAGACTGTTCCGACAGTGTGACCAGGAGGTCATGGAGGATGAGGCCCATTTCCTGCCCGAAATACCCAGTGAGCGACACTCACTTCAGGAGTCTTTCTGATCTGTGCTCTGACTTTAACTGCACGGAGGAGTTAGAGAAACTAACTGGGGGAAAAGTAGAACACAAAGGTCATAGCAGCACAATATGTCAGTGCCTGCCATAGACTGAGAGGAGCCTGATATGCCATGGACTACTATAACCACCCTGGACATATCCCTATCCCCATCAATAACCTATTATGGTATTTTTTGGACTATAAGACATGATTTTACCCCAAAAGTGAGAGGAAAATAACTACAGTGTTAATGACCGATTCCATTATGGATGTGGTCATCACCATGCAGGAGGCGTATGGTGAGGGAAGCACTGCTCTAGCTCTGCTTACCCTCTCTCGCCGTCCTGAGAGAGGACAGCATCTGGACGTACTGCACATAGGCTCGCACTCCCAATTGACGCTATGGGAAGTCAGGACACAGCTCAGCGCGGGCTGGAAGAATACCAGGTATCCGTGACTCTTGGATCTGTAGAGTGGTAGCACAGCCCAGAGGTAGCGAGGTAAGTTTATTTTTCGAATGTCTGATCTGAGGTCTGATCTAAAGCTCGTAAGGGTCTGATCAGAGACAAATGAGGGTTTGATAGAGGCTGGGGTGAATTAGAAGGGTGTCTGACTTGAGGCTTATGGAGGTTGGGGGTCTGATGTGAGTCCGATTGGGGCCTGATCAGAGGCTGATGATAGTTAGGGGTCTGATCTAAGGCTGACTGGCATCTGATCTAAGGCTAACAGAAGTTAGGGGTGTTGGATCTGAGGCTGATGGAGTTTGGGGAGGTCTGATATGAGGTCTGATAGTCTGAAGTAGCTTTGGGGTCTAATTTTTAGGGTCTAATCTGAGTTCTGATGAGGATTGAGGGTCTTATGTGAGGTGTAATGAACAATATTATAATTTTTTTTTTTTTCATTTTCCTCTTCTGAATCGTAGATAAATCTTATACTCTGAGGTGTCTCACACTCCAAAAAATACGGGATTTTCCATTTCCTTTGGCAATGCTAATGTGTTTAGTACTGCTAATAAGTCTTATTTGAACTGAATTGACTTCAGACATCATAGGAATAGCTATAGGCAGATCGACAGACAGAGAGAAAATTAGGCAATCGATCAATCAAGAGAATGGGGGGCTTGTGCTCCTCAGTATGAACGTAGCAGAGGTCATACATGCGCGCTGCCTCTCATTCAGCTCTATGGAGATAGTGGAGCTCTTGTACTTCTCCGGATGTCCCATCGTCTTAAAAACTGCGGCATGCATGACAGTCTGCCGCTCCATTCAATGGGGATCACGGGCCTCTGTTCTTGTGATTGGGAACTGGACCCACACCTATGAGTGAGGCATGGATGGGAATGATTGCACTTCCTACACATGATCTAATAGACAATAAGGGGCAGTATTATTATTTTTAGGAAAGCGGTGAGATCCCTTTCCTGCAGGGCTATTGTGCAGTTGTGCTGTTTTGATTTTAAAAAGTCACATATTATGGTGTACATACAGCATGCACCACAATCTGTGACTTTTTTCCGCCACTATTGGACACACATAAACTTCATGATGCGGT
The DNA here is from genome assembly GCF_014858855.1 of Bufo gargarizans. Classification (NCBI taxonomy): domain Eukaryota; kingdom Metazoa; phylum Chordata; class Amphibia; order Anura; family Bufonidae; genus Bufo; species Bufo gargarizans. The sequence goes on from NC_058082.1 coordinate 26,294,960, forward strand.
TTCATTACAGGCAAAGCCGGGAGGGGATCAAAAAGTAGAAAAAGTTTATTAAAATATCAGGCAAGTGAAAAATAAGAGGCTAATAATTTAGAGGAGATAACAACCATTGTAGATACTGAGCAGTTGGCAGGAAGCATCATGGCGGCCAGGCTGTGGTGATGTCACAGAGCACTGATCTACAACAGGTTCCTCTCTATGACATCACAATGTCCAGGAACCTAGAAGACACCTCTGCACAGTCGGCTCAGCGCCATATTCTTGAGTTCACATCTCGGTGTAAACTGCTTTTTGGCTCCGGAAGAGAGAACTGGATTTATTTCTAGTGTTTGCTTCCGATTTTTTTTTATTCCTTAGATTTTTTTCCCTCAAGGCCCAAAAATATCGGGGCCACTTGAGGACATTGTCATCAGGTCCGGCTCGGGAAACCAGAGATGGGATCCCGGGAATTACGACGGCTAAACGCCGATAACAACACCTGGCTCAGTCGGCCCGAGAACGAGGGTAAGTGACACTCTGAAGAAGAATTGGGCAGTCTTTGATTTCATTATCTGTAGTGGGGACAACCAGTCTAAACTGGGGCAACTATGTCATCTGGTGATAACTGAGATGTTAAAGGGGGTGAACATTGAGATGTTACAATAATACAACCGCCTGCATCCATCATGAACTGATCCGGTTGTACTATGTCTTATGTAGCCATTGAAAGTCAATGGGGGACGGATCCGTTTTCTATTGTGTCAGAGAAAACGGATTTGTCCCCATTGACTTACATTGTGTGTCAGGACAGATCCGTCTTGCTCCGCACCACATTGCGGACAGAAAAACACTGCTGGCAACGTTATTCTGTCCACAATGGAGCGCAACCAAACAGAACGAAATGCATTTTGGTGCACTCCGTTTCTCTCAGTTCAGTTTTGTCCCCATTGATAATGAATGGGGAGAAAACTGAAGCGTTTTCATCATTCCATCATGGGATGTCAATAGCGGAATTGAAAACGCAGATGTGAAAGTAGCCTGTGTAGCTCTGTCACCAGAAGTCAACGCTGGAGCTACAGTGGACAGCGCTAATCACAGCTCTCATTGACTTCAATGACAGCAGCAGTGACAAGTGCTGGACTCTACAATGCTGATCGTGCAGTGAGGTTTCAGCTGATCAGTGTGCGGGAGAGGTGTCCAATTACTGACGATCAGCTATAGATGGCCTGTCCTGAGAATGCACTATCATTTAAAAAAAGATGGACAACCCTTTTTAACAGGAACCAAAAAGAGACCACCTAAGTCACTATGTCCAGGCTACAACAGCAGACAGATATAGAAGAACAAATACTAGATAGATAGAAAGAGCCCATCTTCTGCTCTATGTCAATCATATACTGGAAATACTTCCATTGGTCTTTATTTCTTTGCTCTTTTAGGTCAGACTATCCTTCGAGAGCGATTAAGATCAGCTCAGAGAACATCTGGGAGAGACAGGCAACATCCTAATGTCTCCAGGATCAGAGCTCCACCTCGGCAATTACCATCTGCCAGGGAGAGGAGCCACTCTCCAATAACACCTGCGCCGGCCCAAGACCCCCGACCATCTGGGGAGAGCAGCCGGGAGAGTGCTGGGCCCACCACCCCTGAGTTCCGCCATCCTCGGCCCATACCACCGAGCCGCAGGACCAGGGAGATGCAGCCACCCAGGAGGTCTCCCATACACCCTGCAGAACGCCTCTTTAACATCTTAATACAGCTGCAGAGGATGGGCACCATGAGACCTCAGGCCATACCACCGCCAGAGCCCCCAACACCGGCTCCACTGGGTGTGCCCCACCAGCCTCCACCAAGCTCCAGGGCCCACCAAATTGGAGACCTCCCTGCAAGGACCATCAAAGCAGAGGAGAAACAGTCTTGTGTCATCTGCCTCACTGATTTCATCCAGGGTGAGCAGGTGACATCACTGCCCTGCGGCCACATGTACCACCAGGCCTGCATCGACCAGTGGCTCCAAAACAGCCACCGCTGTCCCCTGTGCCGCAGGGACTGCTTTTAGCGGCTCAAAAAACATCATCTCCATTTTCTTTCAATACCACCAAGACAGAAAAAAACTGCACAGGGCGCCGAGGGGGCGTGAAAATTGCTGTAAGAGTCTTTGGCCTTTGCCCAGGTAAGTGACTTTTACATTCAGCATAATTTACATCATTTTCTCACTTACCCTTTTCTTGACATAAATATTTGTTTTTTAGATTCCCACCTATGGGAAGACTCCATCTTGGTCACCATCCAATTTCATGCATATAAACAGCAATGGCAAAACCACTGCAGGTGCAGTGTTCTGCAGATGTAGCACCTGGGTCAGTCTCTGGACCTCCTGATCTGCACAATTCTCTTCTTCTTCTACTCCTCAAAAAAACACTAATCAACACCGACAGCATCAGAGGAGAGACCTGCAAGGCTGTCTCATATCCACCTACCTCTCACCTGAAGAACATCACCTACAGGTGGAGGACACACTTTCGTCCACTGCATCTACAAGGCCTACAAGACTTGATAATGGGTATCCCTTCTCCAAGTTCCAAATTCCTGCTCGATCCATCAGCACCTGCCATGGGGACTTTCTAATGGACTGTAATAGACCACGTAACATCTCTGGTCCACCTCCACTTCTTGATGAATAAATATTGCTGGTGACTTATCGTACTTCTGCTCGTCCATTCTTAGTGATGAGTGAATGTTTCTATCTCCATCTTTCTGATCACAGCGGGCTGCCTTCCATTTCCCCCCAGCAGGGGGCAGGGCTTGCTCCCTGTAATAATACAGCATGGGCCTCCTCTAAATCCCTTTTTGGGTGCTGTCCTCTCCAGGTATTCCCTTCTCACACAGCACCACCTCCTTAGCTGTGCTCCATATATTCCCTAGACCTGAGTCATCAAATTGTGTTTTCTGACGTTTTTAACAGGAACCTGTTATCATCATTTCACACAGTCAAATAATCATTTATTCATGTGCAGTGTTTGTCCAACAACCCACTGGTGTACTTTTTAAATCTAAAGGTGTAAACCATATTACATATCACATGACATATTAAGGTGCACCAATTCATACACTTGGCGCAGGCACACAAAGCAAAGCCAGACTTAAAACCGAAACAAAAACAACCTTAAATGACAAATTACCCCCTTAATGCTTGAATATGTTATCGTGCTCTATGCATATGAAAAAAATAAAATAAAATATCATATATTTTGGGGGTTATTATTTCTCCTTGGGGAGAGCGCCTTAGTCGGCGTGAGGAGACTTATAGGGCATACATGCTCCTCTGGAATTCTGGGAAGAAAGGTATGAAAATTAGCTCTTAACCAGCTCTGCCTCTGATGTCACCAGACGTAAGGTAGTTATCCTATAATTCAATGTTTAACAATTTAAATAGGCCTTGAGACATGACTTGGATAATAACTAAGCCAACACCTCATCTGCAGACAGCTATTAGGGGTAATTGCCCCTCGTAAGTGCAGAGCAGATAGTACTGGCTTAACTGGGTGAGAGGCATAGGTCAAACAATGACATAGGATAGCTGGCAGCATCAGAGGAAGAGCTTGCTAAGAGCTCATTTGCAAACCTTACCAGAATTCCAGAGGAGCATGAATAGAGCCTGCTCCTGCCGATTAAGGCGCTCTCCCTAAGCAGAAATAGTACCCTCCAAAAATTGACCTAGGCTTCTCAACCAATTAAGCCAATACTCTGCACTGATGAGGGGCAATCACCCTGAAACAGCTGTCTGCAGATGAGATGCTGGCTTAGTTATTATCCAAGTCATGTCTCAAGGCCTGTTCAAAGGATTGAATGTTGGGATAGCCACCTTACATTCGATAGCACCAGAGATGCAAAATCGCTGTATTCTCCATTTCAGACGATTTGCACTTGAACAGATAAGGCTACTTTAACATCTGCGTTTTCCTTTCCGGTTTTGAGATTCCGGCAGATTGACTTACGGTACATGGATTTTGATGCCAGATCTGGCATGTTCAGTTTCCCATGCTGCACACAAAAACGCTGCTTGCACAGGTGGTGTCCATGTGTTGTCCGTTTTTCTCTTAAACCCTTTCACTTGAACAGATAACTCTTGAGCCAAAATATGAGCAAAGTGGCGCATGGTGTGATTTTCTCTGCCCGGACTAATGGTCGGGGTGTAAAATCAGACATGGGGCTGGACCCTCTGACTATAAGGAGTCACAGTTGTAGTCTCTTGTCGACAATTCCTATCATGGGTTATAGGAGTTCTCTGAGCTACAGATATTGATTAACCATCCTCAGGATAGGAAATCAATATCCAATAATCGGACCACCACTGATCAGTCTTTTCGGACTGCTGTGTCACCGGATAGTGACGGTGTACAGAGAGGAAACAGAAGGATCTGTACTACAAGTCGTTTCTGAAACTCAGCTACCGTTCACTTGAATGGACGCTGAGCTGCAGTGCCCTGGCATGGCCACTACACGGCGTATGGAGCCGTCAGCTTTCCCTCAATATACTCAGCCTGTAAGAGCTGATCATTGGGCGTGCCGGGTGTTGATCCCCCAAGTGATCTAATATTGAAGACCTATCCTGAGAACAAGTCATCAATACCTACTGTATAGCCCAGAAACAATGAGAGTCAATGTGAGAGGGGTTCAATTAGAGTCCAGAGACTCTCCAGGGGAGAACTGGCTAAAAACCCTACCATCACAGTGGTATACCAAGGGCGAGAGGGTGACATCCCTGTCCTGCGGCCATATGTATCACCAGGCCTGCATCGCCCAGTGGCTCCAGTACAACCCCCGCTGTCCCCTTTGCTGCAGGGACTGCTTTTAAATGAGCAGAAAAACATCATCTCCATCTTCTGTCATCACCGCCAAGAAAAAAAGAAAACTTCTGTAACAGTGTTTGGAGTTTGCCCGGGTAAGTGACTTTTACATGCAGCAAAATTTCTATAATTTTCCCACCAAATCCAATTGTAGATTAAAGAGATTTTCCTCCATAAATATTTCACACTGTAATAGAAAAGATCGACAGATGTTCTCAATAAGAAATTAAAGGGGTATTCTGGAGCCATGAAAAGTCTGTGAACAATAAGGCTCCATTCACACGTCCGCAAATGGGTCCGCATCCATTCCGCAATTTTGCAGAACGGGTGCGGACCCATTCATTCTCTATGGGGACGGAATGGATGCGGACAGCACACAGTGTGCAGTCCGCATCCGCATTTGCGGAGCGCGGCCCCGATCTTCGGTTCCGCAGCTCCGCAAAAGATAGAACATGTCCTATTCTTGTCCGCAGCTGTGGACAAGAATAGGCATTTCTACAGGAGTGCCGGGCGGGTGTGTTGCAGATCCGCAATTTGCGGGTCCGCAACACACCACGGACGTGTGAATGGAGCCTTAAGGATATTACTCAATTACCTTGTCGCTCCTGGTCTGACGGTGCCTGGGCCACGCTGCTCTCCACTTCTTGCTTGTGGACTCACTGGCTGCGGCAATGACTCCCATCATTCAATGACTAGCAGAGTGGCATTTCCACCCATTTCCTGCCATGTCGAGTACACAAGCATAAGGTGGAGCGCAGCGCGGTCTGGGTATCATCACATTGGGGAGGTGAGTAACATCCATGATTGTTTTAAAAGATTGCCAGCCCATCTTCCAACTGCGTGTTCTGAGGATGTAGCACCTGAGTCGGTCTCTTCTCCTCAAAAGAAGACTTGTCAACAACAACTGCATCTGCAAGGCTGCCTTATGTCCACCTACCTCTTAACCGAAGAACATCACCTTTAGGTGGAGGACACACTTTCGCTCCTGCATCTACAAGGCCTACAAGACTTATCTGATCTGCATGGCTTCCTCTAGGCCTTGGGACCTGATATTGCTTCCTACAACTGGTACCTGATAACGGGTATCTCTTCTCCAGGTTCCAAATACCTACTCGATCCATCAGCGCCTGCCATGGGGACTTTCTAATGGACTGTAGGAGACCACGTAACATCTCGGGTCCACTTCCACTGGACTCCACTACTTAGAAATAAATATTGCTGGTGACTTATCATACTTCTGCTCTTACACTCTTATTGATTAGAGAATGTTTTTCTATCTCCTTTTTGAGGACAGCAGGCTGCCTTCCATACTTCCGCCGGTCGGGTGCGGGGGTTTAACTCAGTTTGACGCGTCCTCTAAGGGTCCATTCACACATCCGTATGTGTTTTGCGTTTCCGCAAATTACGGATCCGCAAAACACGGACACCTGCAATGTGCGATTCCCACATCACAGACACTATGATAGAAAATGCCTTTTCTGGACCACAATTGTGGACAAGAATAGGACATAAAGATGAATGTCGGGCGGCACTGCTGTTGTGGGTGCACGATCCGTGGGTGTCCCCCAGATACTTGATATGAAGAAAAGGTCGGCACTCCTTATGGTATGATTATCAATATTTTATTCGCCACTCTTGGATAGAAGTGACGCGCGTTTCGGCACGTACAAGTGCCTTTCTCAAACTCATGCAAATGGCAATGAAATGAATATCAACACATGTTTAAATAGCCCGCCCCTCATCACACAATAGAAATCTTCAGGTCATCTGATTCAGACGTCATGTTGGCAAGGCAACCAAGGTATGTTTACTAACATCCGAGTTACAAACATAGATGCAATCCCTCTGTATCGTCAGGGATCGCTAAATCAATTACACTGTGGAAACACATAGACAATATGAAGACAAAAATGATTATCTACACAAATATAAACGGGTGATTACTCACGAAATTAATCCATATATGTTCTCATAAGAAACTACTAGTTTTTCTAGAAAAAATTCTTACGCCCTTAACACAAACAGCCCCTTCATATCTAAGGGATACTCACCACTTTTTAGAAGAACTTAGAAAAATTGAAATAGACACGGAGGATATACTAGTGACCCTAGATGTGTGTAGCCTATATACCTCTATAACCCACGATAAAGGGCTAATCGCTGTAGGGAAGATGTTGGACCGTAGTGAATATACATTACAACAGAAAGATTTTTTTCTTGCCCTCCTGACCACAGTTTTGACCAAAAATTACTTTCTTTTTCAAGATGTTTACTACCAACAGTGCCGCGGGACCGCGATGGGGTCGAATGTCGCACCGCCGTATGCAAATTGCTATATGGCTCAGTTTGAACAGGATTTTATATATCCTCATTTACTTTTTCAAGATCATTGCATTTTTTGGAAGCGTTTCATAGACGATGTGTTTTGCATATGGCGGTGCGACATTGGGACCCTTCAAGAGTTTTTTACCTTCATTAACAATATATGGCCCGAATTAAAATTTACAGCACATACAGATCTCTTTAAAATACCTTTTCTGGATACCTGGGTCATAAAGGGTCAAGATGGGGTTTGCCAAACAGATCTATACACTACGAGTACAGATCGCAATAGCCTCCTTAGCTATGATAGCAATCGCCCACCGGCAACGAAAAGGTCTATCCCTTATTCACAATTCCAGAGGGTCAATAGGATAGTCAGTGACCCTTCTACTCGAAATATTCGTCTCAGAGAAATGACCAATAAGTTTAGGCAAAGGGGCTATCCCAAATGGTTACTTATAGATCAACGTAATAAATGTGAAACATTGCCAATAGAGCGGAACACGACATTAAAAAAACTCCCCCTAGTTATACAGTACCACCCTTGGATTAACCGTGTTAGGGCTGTGATCAATAAGCATTGGAATATTATTACCAGGTCTTACCCTCAGATTACAGAATTTCAAAGTCCACCAATGCTATGTTATAAGCAGGCAAGTAATCTAAGGGACAAAATCATTAGAGCAGATATAGGCACAGCCAAAAAGGGCCCCCGGCAAATGACATTTTCTACTATCAGGAAGGGCACCTTCTCTTGTTTAAGTTGCATTCACTGCTCCAGTAGAATAAAAGGCCCTTATATCTCACATCCACATAGTGGGGAACAAATTCCCGTTAAGGGCCACTTTACGTGTAATAGTTCCTTTATTATATACCTATTGAAATGTCCGTGTGGACGCTGTTATGTAGGGGAGACTACGATGAGAATGAAAGATCGATTTGCAAAACACAAATCGACTATTCGCAATGAAAACTTATTATTGCCAATTCCTTAGCATTTTTCGCAGCAAAAACATAATGTGTCCCAGCTTAGGTTTCAAATTATCGAGGAGGTACTACCCCCTCGAAGGGGAGGAAATAGGGTGGAGTTATTGTTAAAACGTGAAGCCTATTGGATACACCGCCTACAAACGCTAACACCCAAAGGGTTGAATCGTGAGTACGCGGTTAGTAGTTTCTTATGAGAACATATATGGATTAATTTCGTGAGTAATCACCCGTTTATATTTGTGTAGATAATCATTTTTGTCTTCATATTGTCTGTGTTTCCACAGTGTAATTGATTTAGCGATCCCTGACGATACAGAGGGATTGCATCTATGTTTGTAACTAGGATGTTAGTAAACATACCTTGGTTGCCTTGCCAACATGACGTCTGAATCAGATGACCTGAAGATTTCTATCATGTGATGAGGGGCGGGCTATTTAAACATGTGTTGATATTCATTGCCATTTGCCATTTGCATGAGTTTGAGAAAGGCACTTGTACGTGCCGAAACGCGCGTCACTTCTATCCAAGAGTGGCGAATAAAATATTGATAATCATACCATAAGGAGTGCCGACCTTTTCTTCATATCAAGAATAGGACATGTTCTATTTTTTTCAGGAACAGAATTGCGGATCCCGAAAATACGGATGGGGATTGCGGAAATGCGGATTCGCATACGTTCCAGCCCCATTGAAAGTGAATGGGTCCGCAAATTGCGGAACGAATGCGGATCCAAATTACGGACGTGTGAATGGACCCTTAATCCCTTTTTGAGTGACGTCCTCTCCAGGTATTTCCTCCAGATACAGCTCCACCTCCCTAATTGTGCTTAACATATTCTCTAGGCCAGGAGCGCTTACGTGGCAGACCACAGCTGTCAAGACCCCTGCACTTCCTACTGTCAACTGTATCTGCTCACTCTGGAGGCCACTTCAGGGTCGCTTCACAGTGCAGTGCTCCAGACAAAAAAATATGACCAGGAGCCATTGGCTCTTAAACTAAAAAATTTAGGAGCCAAATTAAATTTTTTAGTCGCCAAATTTAAAATGCATATAATAAAAAAAAAAAGGACTTTGAGAAGATGAGACGCAGGTCACAGTAGTGCGCCAGCACTACATATACTTCTGGGGGACAAGGTGACTAAAAATGGCGAATTGCGTGGATTAGAGTTTTTTGTTTTTTTTCTGTTACGGCCTTCACCGAGCGGAAATATATATTTTTTATATATTTTAATAGCTCACACTTTTTGGGACGTGGCGATATGTAATATGTTTATTCTTTATTGTTTGCAAATTTTATATGTAAAACTGGGAAGGGGGCCATTTAAACTTTTAGTATTTCTGTGTTTTTTTTTAAACTTTTTATTTAATAACCATTTCTTCCCTTAGGGACTAGAACCTGGATCTTTTCATCCCTTATGCTATTCACCCTGATAGAGATCTATCAGGGTGAATAGGATCTCACACATCTCCCTGTGCTCTGTGCACACAGCAGCAGGGACCTGAACATGGCAGCCAGGGATTCAGTAGCGTCCTGGTTGCCATGGTAACGATCTGAGCCCCAGCAGTGTAATCTGCCACTGCCACCAATGGAGGGGATGGGACGCTGTGGCGACCATATAACAATGGGGGGACTTGTGGCCAGTAATAATAGGGGGGGGGGGGTAATGAGGCTTTGGGAGGGCGCACTGCATCAGCAATTAATGTAATTAAAGAGGACCTTTCGTGCGTCCAAAGAATATGAACTTAGTAGCAGGCTGCATAGAGCGGTGCCCAGGGAGCTAAGTGCACTTACTATTATTCCTGGGCGCCGCTCAGTTCACCCGCTGTGGCCCCCGGTATTTTCAACATTCAGAGCAAGGAGTAGGAGACGCCAGTGTCTCTCCTTCTCCCTGACAGCAGCGCTGACCACTCACAGCGCAGCGCTCAGAGCCAGGGAGTTTTTTTTTTAGAGAAATATCTTGGCAAAAGACAACTTTTCCCATTTTTTTATACAAAGTTGGCATTTGACCAAGATATTTCTCTCACCCAGCATGGGTATATGTAAAATGACACCCCAGAACACATTCCCCAACTTCTCCTGAGTACGGCGATACCAGATGTGTGACACTTTTCTGCAGCCTAGGTGGGCAAAGGGGCACATATTCCAAAGAGCACCTTTAGGATTTCACCGGCCATTTTTTACAGATTTTGATTTCAAACTACTTCGCACACATTAGGGCCCCTAAATTGCCAGGGCAGTATAACTACCCCACAAGTGACCTCATTTTGGAAAGAAGACACAAGGTATTCCGTGAGGGGCATGGCGAGTTCCTAGAATTTTTTATTTTTTGTCACAAGTTAGCGGAAAATGATGATTTTTTTCTTTTTTTTTTTTCTTACAAACTTGTGACAAAAAATAAAAAATTCTAGGAACTCGCCATGCCCCTCACGGAATACCTTGGGGTGTCTTCTTTCCAAAATGGGGTCACTTGTGGGGTAGTTATACTGCCCTGGCATTCTAGGGGCCCTAATGTGTGGTAAGTAGTTTGAAATCAAAATGTGTAAAAAATGACCTGTGAAATCCTAAAGGTGCTCTTTGGAATGTGGGCCCCTTTGCCCACCTAGGCGGCAAAAAAGTGTCACACATCTGGTATCGCTGTACTCAGGAGAAGTTGGGGAATGTGTTTTGGGGTGTCATTTGACCAAGATATTTCTCTCACCCAGCATGGGTATATGTAAAATGGCACCCCAAAACACATTCCCCAACTTCTCCTGAGTACGGAGATACCACATGTGTGACACTTTTTTGCAGCCTAGATGCGCAAAGTGGCCCAAATTCCTTTTAGGAGGGCATTTTTAGACATTTGGATCCCAGACTTCTTCTCACGCTTTCGGGCCCCTAAAATGCCAGGGCAGTATAAATACCGCACATGTAACCCCATTTTGGAAAGAAGACACCCCAAGGTATTCAATGAGGGGCATGGCGAGTTCATAGAAATTTTTTTTTTTTTGGCACAAGTTAGCGGAAATAGATTTTTTTTTGAATTTTCTCACAAAGTCTCCCTTTCCGCTAACTTGGGACAAAAAATAAAAACTGCCATGAACTCAATATGCCCCTCACGGAATACCTTGGGGTGTCTTCTTTCCGAAATGGGGGTCACATGTGGGGTATTTATACTGCCCTGGCATTTTAGGGGCCCTAAAGCATGAGAAGAAGTCTGGAATATAAATGTCTAAAAAAATTTACGCATTTGGATTCCGTGAGGGGTATGGTGAGTTCATGTGAGATTTTATTTTTTGACACAAGTTAGTGGAATATGAGACTTTGTAAGAAAAAAAGAAAGAAAAAAAGAAAAAAAATTCCGCTAACTTGGGCCAATAAAATGTCTGAATGGAGCCTTACAGGGGGGTGATCAATGACAGGGGGGTGATCACCCATATAGACTCCCTGATCACCCCCCGGTCACTGATCACCCCCTGTAAGGCTCCATTCAGACGTCCGTATGCGTTTTGCGGATCCGATCCATGTATCCGTGGATCCGTAAAAATCATACGGACGTCTGAATGGAGCCTTACAGGGGGGTGATCAATGACAGGGGGGTGATCAGGGAGTCTATATGGGTGATCACCCCCCTGTCATTGATCACCCCCCTGTAAGGCTCCATTCAGACGTCCGTATGCGTTTTGCGGATCCGATCCATGTATCCGTGGATCTGTAAAAATCATACGGACGTCTGAATGGAGCCTTACAGGGGGGTGATCAGGGAGTCTATATGGATGATCACCCCCCTGTCATTGATCACCCCCCTGTAAGGCTCCATTCAGACGTCCGTATGCGTTTTGCGGATCCGATCCATGTATCCGTGGATCCGTAAAAATCATACGGACGTCTGAATGGAGCCTTACAGGGGGGTGATCAATGACGGGGGTGATCAGGGAGTCTATATGGGGTGATCAGGGGTTCATAAGGGGTTAATAAGTGACAGGGGGGGGGGGTAGTGTAGTGTAGTGGTGTTTGGTGCTACTTTACTGAGCTGCCTGTGTCCTCTGGTGGTCGATCCAAACAAAAGGGACCACCAGAGGACCAGGTAGCAGGTATATTAGACGCTGTTATCAAAACAGCGTCTAATATACCTGTTAGGGGTTAAAAAAATCGCATCTCCAGCCTGCCAGCGAGCGATCGCCGCTGGCAGGCTGGAGATCCTGTCTCTTACCTTCCGATCCTGTGAACGCGCGCGCCTGTGTGCGCGCGTTCACAGGAAATCTCGGCTATCGCGAGATGACGCACGGATGCGTCCAGGAGGAATTAATCAACCACCTTCCGGACGCATCCGTGCGTTAGGCGGTCGGGAGGTGGTTAATAAAGACCAACTGAAAAAAAAAAGGATTTTTGGGCGGGCGTGGCCTGACCGAACATGTGAGCGGCTGTGTGGTGAGGAGCTCCTGGCACAAAATCCTCTAAAAACTCCTGCAAACTGCTACAAGAGGACATCGTTTTAAATTAGAGGGGCAAAGGTTTAAAAGTAATATCAGGAAGTATTACTTTACTGAGAGAGTAGTGGATGCATGGAATAGCCTTCCTGTAGAAGTGGTAGCTGCAAATACAGTGGAGGAGTTGAAGCATGCATGGGATAGGCATAAGGCCATCCTTCATATAAGATAGGGCCAGGGGCTATTCATAGGATTCAGATATATTGGGCAGACTAGATGGGCCAAATGGTTCTTATCTGCCGACACATTCTATGTTTCTACCTCAGTTTTCATGCAGGAATTAATGTAGGTATAATGGTAGACTTGCTATGTTGCTCTACAGTTCAAATGTTCTTGCAGCAAGACAGCTTATAAAAATAATGGGAGGCAGAATAAAGCAGTTGTTCAGAAATTACCTATTGTGAATGAGAGTCACATACATCTGTTAGTTATAATGTTTATATCTCTGTAATAGCAGTGAGTAGGAGTTTGGTATAGAAATATGCTTTGCCAGAGTTCAGTGCCAAGTATGCTTACTGTAATAGCTGACCTATTGACAGTTTTGACTGACTGCTATATTAGAGTTCAGGTATTTTTAATACCCCAGTTCTCCTCTTGATAGGAGAAATGTCTTTTTGTTTTACTGTTATTAGGTTGGGAAGTGGGCGTTTTTTAAAAAAATACTTGAGACCGGTGGCGAGTGGCATATGAGGCCTAGTATTATCGCTTCAAGAGATCGCAGCAACAGCCGACTACAATTCTGGAACTGGTTTGATGATGGGGACCCTTAAAGGGATTCTGTCACCAAGTTTTGGGCTATAGAGCTGCGGACATGCACGGCTAGATCGCCGCTAGCATGTCTGCAATATACAGGTCCTTCTCAAAAAATTAGCATATTGTGATAAAGTTAATTATTTTCTGTAATGTACTGATAAACGTTAGACTTTCATATATTTTAGATTCATTACACACCAACTGAAGTAGTTCAAGCCTTTTATTGTTTTAATATTGATGATTTTGGCATACAGCTCATGAAAACCCAAAATTCCTATCTCAAAAAATTAGCATATCATGAAAAGGTTCTCTAAACGAGCTATTAACCTAATCATCTGAATCAACTAATTTACTCTAAACACCTGCAAAAGATTCCTGAGGCTTTTAAAAACTCCCAGCCTGGATTATTACTCAAAATCGCAATCATGGGTAAGACTGCCGACCTGACTGCTGTCCAGAAGGCCATCATTGACACCCTCAATCAAGAGGGTAAGACACAGAAAGAAATTTCTGAACGAATAGGCTGTTCCCAGAGTGCTGTATCAAGGCACCTCAGTGGGAAGTCTGTGGGAAGGAAAAAGTGTGGCCGAAAACGCTGCACAACGAGAAGAGGTGACCGGACCCTGAGGAAGATTGTGGAGAAGGACCGATTCCAGACCTTGGGGGACCTGAGGAAGCAGTGGACTGAGTCTGGAGTAGAATCATCCAGAGCCACCGTGTACAGGCGTGTGCAGGAAATGGGCTACAGGTGCCGCATTCCCCAGGTCAAGCCACTTTTGAACCAGAAACAGCGGCACAAGCGCCTGACCTGGGCTACAGAGAAGCAGCACTGGACTGTTGCATGTCATTCGGAAATCAAGGTGCCAGAGTCTGGAGGAAGACTGGGGAGAGGGAAATGCCAAAATGCCTGAAGTCCAGTGTCAAGTACCCACAGTCAGTGATGGTCTGGGGTGCCATGTCAGCTGCTGGTGTTGGTCCACTGTGTTTTATCAAGGGCAGGGTCAATGCAGCTAGCTATCAGGAGATTTTGGAGCACTTCATGCTTCCATCTGCTGAAAAGCTTTATGGAGATGAAGATTTCATTTTTCAGCACGACCTGGCACCTGCTCACAGTGCCAAAACCACTGGTAAATGGTTTACTGACCATGGTATTACTGTGCTCAATTGGCCTGCCAACTCTCCTGACCTGAACCCCATAGAGAATCTGTGGGATATTGGGAAGAGAAAGTTGAGAGACGCAAGACCCAACACTCTGGATGAGCTTAAGGCCGCTATCGAAGCATCCTGGGCCTCCATAACACCTCAGCAGTGCCACAGGCTGATTGCCTCCATGCCACGCCGCATTGAAGCAGTCATTTCTGCAAAAGAATTCCCGACCAAGTATTGAGTGCAGAACTGAACATAATTATTTGAAGGTTGACATTTTTTGTATTAAAAACACTTTTCTTTTATTGGTCGGATGAAATATGCTAATTTTTTGAGATGGGAAATTTGGGTTTTCATGAGCTGTATGCCAAAATCATCAATATTAAAACAATAAAAGGCTTGAACTACTTCAGTTGTGTGTAATGAATCTAAAATATATGAAAGTCTAATGTTTATCAGTACATTACAGAAAATAATGAACTTTATCACAATATGCTAATTTTTTGAGAAGGACCTGTATGTGTCCTATAGGGCTGTGTGGTTTTAATTTCTTTAAAAAAGGATTTTATAGATCTGTAAATGAGTCTTGTATGTGTCCAAGGGGCTGTACTAACCTATGAAGGAGCCCAGCACCGCCTATGTTCTCCGAATCTCCTCCTTTCATCAACGATAGATTGCCGTAATCTCGCGATGCCCAGTGCCAGTATAGTGTTCCTACCCTGTGCTGGCATCAGCCTCAGGGAAAGAACTGCGCATGCGCGAGCTCGCGCATCACGAGATTACGGCAATCTATCGTTGATGAAAGGAGGAGATTCGGAGGACATAGGCGGTGCTGGGCTCCCTCACAGGCGGGCACGGCTGGGCTCCAGGAAGGTTCGTACAGCCCCTTGGACACATACAAGACTCATTTACATATCTATAAAATTCTTTTTTAAAGAAATTAAAACCACACAGCCCTATAGGACAGATATATTGCGGACATGCTAGCGGCGATCTAGCCGTGCATGTCCGCAGCTCTATAGCCCCAAACCTGGTGACAGAATCCCTTTAAGGTTATAGCTTGGAATATACGGGGGAGGGGCCAGACTGCTAAGCGTAATGCTGTACTTCATGCATTGCAAGTCCATTAGCCGGCTATTCT
This sequence comes from Bufo gargarizans, assembly GCF_014858855.1. Classification (NCBI taxonomy): domain Eukaryota; kingdom Metazoa; phylum Chordata; class Amphibia; order Anura; family Bufonidae; genus Bufo; species Bufo gargarizans. Next base: position 26,310,609 of record NC_058082.1, read on the forward strand.
CTGCTTGTCTGACACCCATCTTACTTCAGATAAGACGCACCTTGTACACAGAGCATGGATGGCACATGAATTTCATTCTACATACTCCACTCAATCAAGGGGAGTCTGTGTCCTTGTACATAGGAATCTTCCCTTCACTTCTAATGAAGTATGCATTGATACTGGGGGACGGTTCATATGTCTTGATTGCACTATATTTCAGTTCCGTATGATTTTGGTCACTATATATATTCCCCCTCTATACTCATGTGAGGTTTTAAAAAAAGTGTTAAACTTTACTGCTAAATATCCAGGTATTCCTATAATGGTAGGGGATTTTAACATGTATCTTGATAAAGCCCTTGACAAATTTCACCCAGGAGGGGGTACTTTGGGACCATCTCCTACCTCACTGAGCAGATTACTCATGAAATTGACCTGTGTGATATTTGGGGAACAAAACATCCAGGAGTACAACAGTACTCATGTTACTCCAACTCACATAACTCTCTGTCCAGAATTGATTTAATTTTGGGGCCCCTTGTATTATTGGATAGGGTGAAAGAGGCTTCCTATCTTCCTAGGAGTATCTCTGACCATTCACCAACTTTAGTAGTATTGGAGCTGGGAAATGGAAAACAAGGCCCGAGGACTATGTGGCGTTTGAACCCATTCTGGCTTTAGCTGGTAGACACGGGCGACGAAATATCTGAATGCTTAAAATAATTCCTTGACATTAATGCTGGCTCGGCCAATGTATCAATGGTATGGGAAGCCTTAAAGGCGTATGTTAGAGGGATATATAGCAAAGAAATTAGTATACACAAATCTAAAACTAAGGCCCTTTCAATTGAAATGTCTAATAGAGTACTGGAAACTGAGGTGAAATATATTGCAAACCTGACACCAGAGAATGCTAATAACTGGACTGAGGGCCAGGATCTGTTGAAAGAACATCTGATTGATAAGGCAGGAGCTAAATGCTTCTTCAGGGCACAGAAATATTTCATGGAAGGTGAGAGTGCTGGCCATCTCTTGGCTACCATTGTAAAAGCACAATCAGATCCCTCCTGTGTGACCGCTGTCAGAGACAGGAATGGTATCCTGGTTACCAGGGATGAGGACATAGTGGGGACATTTCATGCTCACTTTAAGGACGTCTATAGGTCTAGGTTGACTGTTACCTCAAAAGACAGGGAGGGATTGTTATCTGAGTGACATTTTAATGCCTACCATCTCTGTGGAACAAAGGGAACTTTTAGATAGAGATATTCAACTAGAAGAACTAGAGTTAGCACTGAGCTCTTTCCCAAATGAAAAGGCACCGGGTGGGGATGGCCTCCCTGGGGAATTTTACAAGAAACATTAAGATTTATTACTCCCACATCTCTTGAATGTATATCAGGATTCCTATAACACAGGTACTTTACCGAGCTTGATGAGAGAAGCACTTGTTGTAATCCCAAAGCCGGGTAAACATCCTACCTTAGTTGACTCTTATAGGCCCATTTCACTACTGACCGCGGATATTAAAATACTCGCCAAAGTCTTAGCTAATAGATTGCTAGGAGTTTGGGAATGTGCGGAGCTCCGGAACTTTTGGTCCGCGGTTCTGGCCTCAATAAAAGATGCATTTAATATCACGGTTCCGCCTGGACCTAGAGCATGTATTGTCGGGATATTAGACATCAAAAATTGCCATCACCGCCTGGGAGTACAGCGTCTGTTATTTCAAGCTAGGAAACTAATAGCCAGATTCTGGCTTAGACCGCAATCTCCGACTAGGGGAGAATTCCTCAATAGGATGTCAGATATAATATGCTTAGAAAAAGGTGTATATGTTAAAAGACAATGTGTAATGAAGTTTAACAAAATATGGGATAACTGGGAGAAATTTAGGGTTCAGTGTCCGGATTAGCTTCTCTTCTTAGCAGGACTATGAGGATCAATGTGGTTTTATGCCAGACAGATCCACCTCCCTTAATCTTAGGCGTCTTTTCCTTAATCTTCAGCTGGGAACAGAGGGGGGAGATTGTAGTGCTGTGGTCTCTCTCGATGCTGCCAAAGCTTTTTGATAGTGATATCATGGCATAAACTCCCCTTATCTCTAATTGGTAGGGGTAATCTGCTGAAAATGGGTTTGATGCCACAACTTTCATATATACTCCACAACGCACCTGTCTGGGTTCCCATGTGCTACTTCTACAAGATTCAAAAAATGTTCCGGTTTGTGTTGTGGAAAAAAGATAGGAGTAGGATCGAATATGAAACTCTGCAGAGATGTAAGGAAATGGGTGGCCTAGCTCTACCTAATCCTTTTCTGTACTTTGTAGCCGCTCAAGCGCAGCATTTTTAGAGCTGGAGGGTAGTGGGAGGAGGTGGAAGGAGTGGTAAGCTTATAGAGTGGGCATCTGGTGTTCTCCTCCTGTTATGTTTTTGGAGAGAGAGATAGCTGTAAAATTGAAAACGATCCCGATTATTGGGCTCATGAGGAAGATATGAGATAAGATCAAAGAAGTGTTGAAAATCACAGGATTAATGGACATTTCACCTATATGGTGTAATAAGGCCTTGTCAGAATTATCCTGCTTAGAAGGGTTTGAAATGGTATATGGAATATTATGCAAGGTAATTTGAAACTGTTCCAGCAATTATGCTCAGAGTTTAAGCTACCTACCGTGCCTTTTTACTAATATTTGCAATTAAGACATGCCCTTGGTGCACAGGCCAAAAAGCTGTCACTGCAGTTTACCTCCATTCGAACACTTGGAAAGCTCATTGAAGTGGGCTCGGTGAAAAGAAGCTATTTCAACTATATATATATATATGGAGCTCCTAGGGGAGTATCTGAAAAAGTTTCCTCTGAGGGTACATGCACACGCTCAGGATTCATGTGCGGAGAATCCACACTGAAATCCGCAGGTGTTCGCAGGCAAATCTGTGCGGTCAATCTGCATTAATTAGTGTGGATTTGCGTGCGGATTTGGTGCGGATTCAAAATCCGCGCGGAAAAAATCTGCATCGCGTGCATTGAGAATTTGAAATTCTCATAGAATACAATGTACATGACCTACGGTGCGGATTTTCCGCGCGGAAAATCCGCACGCAATCCTGATCGTGTGCAGGCGGCCTGAAAGTAAAACTGCAATGGGAAAAGGATGTGGGTGGCTAGATTATCACAACTATACATGGTCAACAGGACGTACAAATCCCCAGTTTTTCTATTTAAAATTGGTTTTAGAAGTGACTCCACATGTCCGAAATGTCAGGAGGAGGAGGCTGGGTTATCCCACATGTTGTGGAGCTGCATTGCACTAATACGGTACTGGAGCGATGTAATAACTCTAGTTAACAAAATATATAGTGCAAAATATTTTACTGAATCCTAACATTTACTGAATGTGTCTACTTGGTATCTCTGAAACTGATAACTTACAAGAATATATTGTCACTGGAATTAATAGAATATTATTCAAAGCGGTAAAACACTGGCCGCCAAATGGATACAGCCTCTTCCTCCTACTATCGCTGAATTTATTGCAAGATTGAACATTGTAATAAGAATGGAGAGAGGGGCATACATTAAACGTAATTGCCTGTCCAAATTTGAAAGTATCTGGGGTCTCTGGATAGACAGATCAGGGGTGTGTAGTCCTTGGCTAGCTCTCTCTAGAGCAGGGTTTCTCAACTCCGGTCCTCGGGACCCACCTACCAGTCTGGATTTGAGACTATCCCACAGAATGAATACCTGTGGTAAGTCCTGATGCATTGACACTAATTATATCACCTGCTCAATACTAAGGAAATCCTGAAAACATGACTGGTAGGTGGGTCCCGAGTTGAGAAACCCTGCTCTAGAGGGATAGGAGTCGCATAAGGGATGTGTGTTGGGTGTGTCATCAAATCTGAGTGAATGTTTGTGATCGCTATGGATAGTGTATTTAACTTTTATATTATTGTAACTATGTTATGTTATGATTTTGTATTATGACCTTTGACGCTGATTGATTGTAAACTTCTGATCTGCACTTTATATGGTCATTTTACTTGAATAAAACTAAATAAAAATGATCGGATTAAAAAAAAAGAAAAAAATGATTTTTAGCTCCAAATACGTACAATGCAATGATAAATAAAAAAAAATGCCCTCAAAAGGTGTACATAGCCTTTAAGGGATCATCCTATTGTGAGGGGGCCACTAAGGAACATCATACTGCATGGGGGCACTAAGGTGGCATCAAACTCTGAGGATAGGCAATAACTCAGCATCTATCTGTCTGAGGGGCAGTAAGGTGCATTACTATTGTGAGGTGGCACTAAGGGGACATTCTGATTGTGTTGGGTTCCTAAGGGGATTGGGTGACGTTAGGCTTATAATTAGAGAAATAAACTTACCGCAGTGCTCTCCTCGCCATTGCATTGCCCCTCTTTAAAAAGTAACTAAACTTTTCTATAAATGTTGGATTCCCTTATAACAGTTTTTATAATATATTTTATTATCCCTAAAGCGCACTTAAAATCCACTTCTCTGTGCACCGCTGACTGCTCAGCGGTGTACGGAGAACACGTTTTATCAATAGGGCCACAGCGCGGGGAGTAAGGGCAGGAACAGCAATGTGCCCCCTGGAGGTTTACTACATCCTGGCATAGCATATGGGCACCCTGTAAACATGTGCTATGTCAGGATTAGGCTACTTTCACACTCGTCATGCAAAAACGCTTCCTTCGCGATTATACAACAGTCTGCATCCGTTATTAATGGATCCGGTTGTATTATCTCTTAAATATTGTGTCCAAGAAAACGGATCCGTCTCCATTGACTTACATTGCGAGACAGAAAAACGGTGCTTGCTTTCTGGTGCACTCCGTTTAGTTCAGTTCAGATTTGTCCCCATTGACAATGAATAGGGACAAAACGGAAGCGTTTTCCCCCGCTGTAGAGATCGTATGACGGATCTCAATAGCGGAAGGGGAAAATGCAGAAAGTAGCCTTAGCTGAGCCGAGTGGGCAGAAGCAGGAGCCCGCTCAGCTAATCCTGGCACAGTACATGTCTACAGGGTACCTGTGTGCTATGCCAGGATTTAGTAAACCTCCGGTTCACTGCGCTTCGGCCCCAATGATAAAATGTGTACTCTGTACAGCGTGGAGAAGTCAGCGGTGTACAGGCAAGTAGATTGTAAGCGTACAGCTAAACGTGCGCTTCAGGGAGGAAAAAGTCTTGTTCTGGTTGTCATGGTAACAAAGCTACAAACAAAGGGGGTCATTTACTATCAGAAATATGCCTATATTAGGCATATTGCTGACGCAGATTGCGGCACAAAGGAAGCCGTCTTACATTTAGACTGGCGCTGGATGCTCCGAAGTTATGTACAGGCCGGAACTTCTACATACCGTAACCTTGGCGGATCCACTGCCAGTGCAAAGAATTATTAAAACGGGCGTGTAAAACGCCAGTCTTAATAAATGACACCCAAAGTCTGGTGTAATCTGGTCCTATAGTCAGACTTACCTCCATCTCTCTTCTACTATATATGTTACCAGAAAGTAGGGGACAGCTAGAAGGGAGTAGGGAGGAGTGGTGACCCCTAACTCACCTAGCACTAGCACTAGGCTGCCCTGACGTCCCTAGACGGGCTGCTAACCCGTACGCCGATCACGTGCCTCATCCCTGGCTTACCCTAAGCCCTAGGTAGTGAGTAGGGCAGTGGGAGCACTAGTCCTCACCACTAACACCTAGGGTAACAACAGGGAAAGGACAAACAACACAAACACCATAAACAATCCCCAAAGGGAGACAACAAACAGGAGAGAACTGGAGATCCGACCAGTTCCAACAGCCCCACAGCAACTTCAACTCCACCAGAGGTCAGAAGAGAAGATCTGGAAAGAAGGGAAGGAGAAAGGGAGAATATACAGTAGCTGGGAGTGGCTGAGAACAGCTGAAAGGAAAAGCTACAGATTCCTGAATGGGACAAATATGATCGCAAACCTAAGCAGGAAAGCCTGGACCGGAAGCCATTCCCACCACTAGGTCATGGAGCGATCTCTTGAAACAGAGTGAGTAGCCACCTGCTGCGACCTTCTGACCCCAGGCACAACAGGGTCAGCGATAGGTCGTGACACCCTTGTGACAAAAATGCCACCTCCTTGCACAGGTGGTTGCAATGACATCACCGTGACCTCCTGCGTTCATGACCACGTGATTGAGCCATCTGATGTCCAGCTTAAGAGGTCGAAGTAATGTCATTGCGACTTCCTGCTCTGTTCTACTGCCTCATAGGCTTTAGGCCTAGTTGCCTGAGTCCTATGAAGCTGAACGGTGGGGATGGGAACCATTGTCTCCCGTGTACCACTGCAAAGTGCTGCCCCCTCAGAGGCAGTTCGGGACCCCCATGGCAGGAGTGGCCCTGGTTCAGACACAAAGCCCAGTAAACACAGACCCCAGAAGAACAGTCAGGTACAGTGCAACAATCACTGCAATAAATACAGACCAGAGAAGACCACAGTCCAGGGTTCACAACCTACTAATTGTACAAAAAAAAAATCCTGGATTGAAAATACTGATAATAAAAATTATCTGATTTAAAAAAAAAAAATCAGATACAAACTGGACCCATACTTGGAGAAACTACCTAACCCCAGAGACTGACAGATCCTCAGTGTGCACTAACTGAGCGCCCACAGCCTGCTCATCGAATCTGGGCGGCAACGACAAAACTAAAAGTGTAGGGGGAGCAGACTGTTCCGACAGTGTGACCAGGAGGTCATGGAGGATGAGGCCCACTTCCTGCCCCAAATACCCAAAGAGCGACACTCACTTCAGGAGACTTTCTGATCTGTGCTCAGACTTTAACTGCACGGAGGAGTTAGAGAAACTAACTGGGGGAAGAGTAGAACACAAAGGTGATAGCAGCAGTGCCTGCCATAGACTGAGAGGAGCCTGATATGCCATGGACTACTATACCACCACCCTGGAAGTGTCCCTATTCCCATCCATAACCTATTATGGTATTTTTTGGACTATAAGACATGTTTTATCCCCAAAAGTGAGTGGAAAATAACTACAGTGTTAATGACCGCTTCCATTATGGATGTGGTCATCACCATGCAGGAGGCGTATGGCGACGGAGGCACTGCGCTGGCTCTACTTACCCTCTCTCGCCATCTTCTGGGCCCAGCACTACACTGTGTCCTGAGACAGGACAGCATCTGGACGTACTGCAGATAGGCTTGCACTACCACTTGAAGCTATGGGAAGTCAGGACACCGCTCAGTGCGGGCTGGAAGAAGAACAGGTAGCCGTGACTCTTGGATCTGCAGTGGTAGCACCGCCCAGAGCTAGCGAGGTAAGTACATTTTTCTAATGTCTGATCTGAGGTCTGGTCTAAAGCTTGTACGGGTCTGATCAGAGGTTGATTGTGTTCTGATCTGAGACAAATAGGGGTCTGATGGAGGCTGGGGTGAATCTGAAGGGTGTCTGATCTGAGGCTTATGGAGGTTGGAGGTCTGATGTGAGGCCAACTGAGGTCTGATCAGAGGCTGATGAAAGTTGGGGGTCTGATCTAAGGCTGATTGGTATCTGATTTGAGGCTAACAGAAGTTAGGGGTGTTGGATCTGAGGCTGATGGAGCTTGGGGGGGGGGGGGTCTGATATGAGGTCTAATAGTCTGAAGCAGATTTGGGGTCTAAGTTTTAGGGTCTAATCTGAGGTCTGATGAGGATTAAGGGTCTTATTTGAGGTGTAATGAACAATATTTCATTTTCCTTATTTTCCTCCTCTGAATCGTAGATAAATCTTATACTCTGGGGTGTCTCACACTCCAAAAAATACGGGATTTTCCATTTCCTTTGGCAATCCTAAATGTGTTTAGTACTGCTAATAATGTTTTTTTGAACTGAATTGACTTCAGACATCATAGGAATAGCTATAGACAGATTGACAGACAGAAAATTAGGCAATCGATCAATCAAGAGAATGGGGGGCTTGTGCTCCTCAGTATGAATGTAGCAGAGGTCAACAGTCTGCCGCTCCATTCAATGGGGATCACGGGCCTCTGTTCTTGTGATTGGGAACTGGACCCACACCCATGAGTGAGGCATGGATGGGAATGATTGCACTTCCTACACATGATCTAATAGACAATAATGGGCAGTATTATTATTTTTAGGAAAGCGGTGAGATCCCTTTCCTGCAGGGCTATTGTGCAGTTGTGCTGTTTTGATTTATATTATATCAGGGATAGAGATCCTTCGGCACTCCAACTGATGTGAACCTACAACTCCCAGCATGCACACTTGCTCTGCCTTTTTCAGAAATTTCAAAGAAGGCAATAGATGCACTTGTAAAAAAAAAACGCAGCACTCTCCAGTCTTGATTCTCTCAAAGGTTTATTCACCAACACTTAGCAACGTTTCGACCTGTGTGGTCTTCATCAAGCCTTGATAAAGACCACACAGGTCGAAACGTCGCTAAGTGTTGGTGCATAAACCTTTATAAAATTGGGGGAGTCTGACACTGACTTTCAACACGGCAGGCACCACCACAATAAGGAACGGTATTTACCCCTATTTTCCGTTGTGCTGCTACATTTTGCTTTTTTTCTGTTAAAGAAGTCAATAGGGCATGCTGGGAATTGTAGTTTCACAACAGCTAGTGTGCCGATGGCTGCTGACCCGTGTCATGGGTACCATTGCTGCCAAAACAAATAGGTGGTGGTCTTCTACTGAATTCCACATGGAAATTATTAAAGGGGTCGGTCACTTTTTGAAGCCCCCTTTACAATGCCATAAACAGGTGGGTGCTGGGAAACCTGCTGTCCATGGACTCTGTGTGCAAACAGTGGTAGCCAGCAGCAGCCGCATCTACAGTAATCAAGATGGCGGAGGTCACAATATTTACCCGTGTGCCCGGCTGTGACCTCTTCTGTGCCAGCTCAGAGAGCATTCAGCGCATGCGCATATACAGGGGCTCCTGCTGCGTGTCTGCACATGCGCTGAATGCTTTCCACTGCTATTTTCACTGCTATGGTCGTCAGGGCTCCAGATGGGGCTTAAAATTTGCAGACTTTTTAGTCTTGTCGCTATTTGCGACTGTACCGCCGCGCTCCTGCGCAGCCTACGTTCTCTGTGACGCGACCGCCACTACCACCAATGGGGAGATAGTAGGGAGGAGCTGTGGCCACTGCGCCACCAATGAATGTAAAACATAAGTATAGGCAGCGGTATCACAGACCCCGTGTAACGTTACATTACCCTACTTCGTGAGATTTCCCTACCTCCTAACTTCTGGTCGCACCGCTAATGACGTGAGGGGGCGTTCCTGAGTTTTGCTGATCTGTGCATGCGCAAAAGGACAGTTTAGGGAAAATATCACAACGGAGTTCAGCTGCACACCGGGACACTGCGCATGCGCCGGAGAGCCTCAGTAGGGAAATATTACGGCCCAGTGCGCAAGCGCGGCTAACTTCAGAACATCCATCCGATCTCTGTGCCTGCGCAGTGTGGGGGTAGGAAGATCTCATGGCCATATTTTCTGTTAAATAAATATATATATTTATTTATTTAACAGAAAATATAGCCATATAACCAATGTATTCTCTATGTAACATGGACCCCACAGAGCACCATACAGCGACACAATGAGGGTCTACAGTCGTGGCCAAAAGTTTTGAGAATTACATAAATATTAGTTTTCACAAAGTTTGCTGCTAAACTGCTTTTAGATCTTTGCTTCAGTTGTTTCTGTGATGTAGTGAAATATAATTACACGCACTTCATACGTTTCAAAGGCTTTTATCGACAATTACATGACATTTATGCAAAGAGTCAGTATTTGCAGTGTTGGCCCTTCTTTTTCAGGACCTCTGCAATTCGACTGGGCATGCTCTCAATCAACTTCTGGGCCAATTCCTGACTGATAGCAACCCCACACATGAATGGTCTCAGAACCTGCAAATACCTGCATATACAAATCCTCAATTGCCTCCGCAAGCTGTGGAGCCTCGTCCCTCCACTGTAAGGGGAGTCCGTCCATGGAGAGATACTTGCTTAGAAGCAGCGGCAAGCCGACACAAGTGAAGGAGAGATCCGAGGGAAGTGAAGGCAAGATGGTGCCGGAAGATTGTGCGGACACATGCGAGTTCCAGACGCACTTCCCAGACATGTTTATGGGAGATCCAGGGTTGTCAGCTCCTAAAAACAGGGGCACCCTGCTGGATTATAAAAGCTTAGCTGTTGAGGTGGCGAAGCACCTTGCCCCAGACATCAAGGACTCTCTCATTACAGTGGTGTCAGCCTCGCTTCAAGAGATACGGGCTGAGGTAGAGTCACACTCTTCTAGAATAGGGGAAATGGAACAAAGGATTATGAATCTGGAAGAGGAGGCGACAGGGGCTTACAATATAATTAAGAAGCTAGCACATGACAACACCATACTACATGATCGCATGGAGGACCTGGAAAATAGGTCCCGCAGGAACAATCTAAGAATTCTGGGGGTCCCAGAGTCCATTAAACCTGTGCAGCTCCAGGCTCTATGTGAAGAAGACATCCCAGCAGCCCTAGACCTTACTGGTCTCAAGTGGGTGGAAAGAGCTCACCGCGTGGGCCCTATACGATTTGCACCATCGCATCAGACAAGCGCGACACATTCATATGGGAATAAGCCCAGAGAAGTCATTGTCAAGTTCTTAGACTACAACCATAAAGAGGAAATTTTGAGAGCATTTCGCTCCAGAAAAACCTCATTGGAACTGCTGATTTTTGCAGACTACTCTGCGTAGGTGGTGATGAAAAGGAGGGAATACAGTACCATATGTTCCACGTTATATGCCAAAAAGATTAAATTTCAGCTGCAATACCAGAAGCCCCACATGTCTTCACAAACCCGGGAGAAGCGCGAGAGTTTGAGGCAGACCAGGGATAGCTGACACACAAGGAGCCAAAGCCCAGCAGAAAACAGTCGCCAAACCGACGTACAGGGAGCGACAAAGACAGTTCTCAAATCAACAACCAGTCACTCACTTCACTGGGGCATGAATGGTCAGAATGAAGGAGAAGGCCTGGAAAAGAGAAGCAAGCCTCAGAAGTCAATTCCTCCCCAAAGAAGCAGAGAGTGCAAAGATCAAACCGATACTCAACCATAGCAGTTGACTGATAAGTACGGGAGGCTTGATCTAGAACTATCAGTGTTGGCGTAGTCCATGCTTACTGTGTTAGATGCCTCCTTCAAATGCCTTTCTTGCTTCGTCTTTCCTCTCATCCTGCTCTATTGATTATATGTGTTCAGTTGTTCAGTTACTGTAGGATTAAGTAATTGCTGATGATTACTTGGAGCGGACTCAAGTCCGTGTGCAAGGGGATTAGTAAGGAGAGGATACCTGAAGTAAGATGGGGAATCTATGTGAGGAGGATGAGGGAAGGAGGGAGGGTGAAAAGGGGAAATAGATGTCTTAGTTCCAGAAAAAAGGGTAGTCCAGGATAGTCAAAGATGAGAGGTAGGAGAGAGAGAGAGGAGGTCCGACTACACCAGGTCAACCTCCTCAATGTAAGATTGGTCAGGGTTATGTTTAACTTTTTTTTATGTGTTCCCTGTTCCCGAGAACAAACATTTACTTGTATGTCGTATGGGTCTGTATATGAATCAGAGGAAGGATAAAATGCAACATAAGTTTTATTCCAAGAAAAATGAATGGGAACATTATAACATGTACGCAGGACTTCTGTTTGTGAATACCATTGGCATAACAACCAAACATGCGTATAGTCACATGGAACGTTAAGGGGGCTTCGTACCCCAGAGAAACGATTGATGGTTCTCCGACACCTAAAAAGATTGAAAGCAGACGTTGCATTACTGCAGGAGACACACTTGGGTGAAGGGGACTGGAAAAGGATGTGTAAACTCTGGGTAGGTGCGGTTCATGGTTCTCCAGCAAAAGGTAGATCTGCAGGGGTACTTACTTTAATTAGTAAATCTCTACCACACAAGATGCTAGCTGTACGACCGGATGATGAGGGTTGCTTACTGCATTTGACCGTTGATTCACCATGCGGCCCAAACTGTGATAACAGGGATTTTCTTTCTAAATCTAGAAACGCGACTAGCCACGCAGACAACAGGAGTGCGGATGGTAGGAGGTGATTTTACTTCGGTAATAGACAGGGGCAGAGATATAATACCGCAAAAACTAGCTTGAAAATCAAGTCAGGACAAGAATCTTGGTTCTTTTATAGACTCTACGGGATTGGTAGACTCATGGAGATATTTACACCCTGAGGGCAGGGAATACTCTTTCTATTCCCATGCTTACTCCTCATGGTCTAGAATAGACTACTTTTTGGTACAATGCCCCTTGCTACCCAGGATCATATCAGCAGAGCTGAAGGATATTGTCATATCCGATCATGCTCTTCTAGTAATGACATTAGCGGATATTTAAAGAAAGGGATCAGACATCTTGTGGAGGTTCCCGGCTTACCTAGCCAAAGATGAAGAATTTGTCTCACTTCTGAGAGGTTGGTGGGGGAAATATGACAGTGATAACAGGGGACACAGAGAGGACATCAATCTATATTGGGACACTGCAAAGGCAGTCCTACTGGGAAAGATAATATCATATGCTGTGGGGAGGAAGAAGGAAATGTGGAACAAATATATGCAAACTTGCCCAATATTAGGAAATACCTATGCAGATTATGTGAAATCCCCTTCCCCTGCTCACCTCCAGTCCTGGAAGGAGGCTCAGCAGGCCTATAATAGGTGGGCAATGGAGAAAGAGACTTTATATAGACAAGAATGGGAGGCCACGCTGTATAGATAAGGCAATAAATCCAGGAGACTATTGGCGGGTCTTGCTAGAGATAGACATCCAGCGTTGGCTGATGAAAAGGGCAATATAACAACTGATCCGCAATCTATAAACAGGATATTGGCTGACTTTTATAAAAAAAAAACTGTACACTGATATTCCTGACCTCATTCCACAAACCACAATATTAGACCGAATAACTCTCCCCAGGGTGTCTAATGAACAGTTAGCCTTACTGAACGCTCCGTTGACAGGAGGAGGTTCTGGAAACCGTCGGATCGTTAAAAACATACAAAGCACCAGGTCCGGACGGATTAACGGGGGAATTTTACAAAATATTAAAAGACCAGATAAGGAACACTTTAGCCACAGTTTTTAATGCTGCATTAGGGGAAGGAGGCCTTCCACAGTCCTCTTCTTTGGCATATATAAAACTATTGCTAAAACCTGGCAAGGATGAGCTTCACCCTGAGTCATACAGGCCAATCTCATTAATTAATGTAGACGCTAAAATATTGTCAAAGATTATGGCTGTTAGGTTGGGAACCTTTATGCCTTCTTTGATAAATCCAATGCAGGTTTCACACAGGGCAGAGCAGCTGTGACCAACATACGAACAGTATTAGCGGTCCTGGACAGAGTTCAGCACTGGCCCCGCCGAGGAGAAGCACCAGCTCTGCTGACACTGGATGTCTGGTGGAGCTGGCTGGGGTCAGTGCTGGATAAAATGGGGTTTGAAGGCCCTTTCCGAAAATTATTAGGTCATATTTAGACAACCTAAAGCGAGAATCTACACCGGTGGTCATTTGTCAGCCCCATTTGACTTACAAAGACCAGGCAGGGATGCCTCCTATCACCTTTGTTGTTTAATATAGCGATTGAACCCTTGTCCCGTTACCGCCAAACTTCTGGACTTTTTTTGAGGGCATAATGGTTGGAGAACGTGAAGTAAAGATAGCGTTATTCGCAGACGACATTATCCTATTCCTAGATAATCCAACCATACACATACATAAAATATTTTCTGTGCTGACAGAATTTGGCCTGTATTTAGGATACAAGGTGAATTTATCTAAGTGTGAGCTATTAGATTTAGGGGGCAATACGGGCAGAGGTGCCTTAATACACAGGGTTCCTGGAATAGCACCTCCAAGGGACCATATAAAATACTTAGGAATGAAGATAGGTCGCTTCCCTGCCTCTCTATATAATCTGAATTACAAACCTTTACTGGAAAGGATATCCTCAGATTTGAAAAGGTGGGCCCAGCTCCCGCTTAATTTAGTGAGGAGGTGTCATCTCATAAAGATGTCCTGCTTTGCCAGACTCTTATACCCACTACAAACCATCCCGATACTGATAAAGCACAAAGACACAGTAACATTAAATTCACATTATGTCTCCTTCATATGGACGGGAAAGAGACCGAGGATTGCTCTAGATAAACTCATGAGGCCCAAGACGGAAGAGGGAGTAAACTTCCCTAATGTGCGAGAATCTAGCATGTTTATTACGTCACATTGTAGACTGGAAAAGAAACACCAGTTATTACTCCAATTTACCACTGGAGAGAAGTATGGGACACCCATGGGACCTAATGGCCTTGGTGCATTCCAGAATCCCTGATCTTCCACCGGTGGTAAAACGATCTATTCTCCTCAGAGATACCCTTACTACTTGGAAAATTACACGAAAATTGTTTAATCTTTCCTACCAGTGCTGTATACCCCCATGGAACTCACCAGATTTCCGAGAAAGGGCAGACAAATGCTGGAAGGGAAAGGGAATAGTAGGGCACCTGATTCATGATAAGGAGCCAAGGTGGCTACCATTGGATGAACTATGTAACAAATTTGGTCTCCAAGGTCCTCAGTATTTTCCCTACCAGCAAATTATGCATTATTGCAGGGCAAAACTAGGCAGGTTGTACTGGTTATGAAAAAGGACTTATGGATGGAACAAATAATAACGGTGAAGGACAAAGCGAGTTAGACAAAAAAGTTCTTTACAAAATGGAAATATTTTATTGTTAGATATTGCGAAGACAGTAAGAGAGAAGCTTTAGTAGATCCCTTCAGGCACACTACCTGGTATCTTTTGGAGGAAATCAAGGGTACTTTAGGCAAACTAGGAGAGACAACATCCAGAAATAGATAGATCCTGAATTCATTACCCTGGTTAAGGAAGGGAATTGCCTGGAGACCTATTATTTTCTCTATACTAAAGTCACAGACCCATAGGGAAAGTTATGTACGGTAGCTATGATGTTATGTTGCTGCCAAAAATGTTGTATCTCCTTTGTGTAAAGATTGACTGATATCACATTAGAATTTTAGTACGATCAGATTGTATGGATATACAAAATTTGCTAAATCAAATAAAATTTAGAGAATAAGAAATACTGTGATAAATGTGGTTGGACGGTAGTAGTTTATCCTTCAGTAAGCGGCTTTACAAAAGTCGCACGTCTTTACGAAAAAGTGACATGTTCCATTAAAAAGTCGCATAAGATAAGCATGGTCCTCACTGCAGTGAAATTGCGCAATTTATAGCGACTTTTTGAAATTGTCGCAATAGTAAATCTGTCTAGAGGTTAATTTACATGAGAAAACACGCCCGCTTTCAGAAAACTGGCAAACGAAGCGCAGAGCCAATAAAAGTCGCACATTTTTGCAGTTTTAGTGACTGCACAAAAATTTGCGACATTTTGACTTGAGCTTATGATAAATCTGGCCCTATAGATAAAGTAAAGTGATAGAGGACAGTGAGGGTATACAGTATATACAGAGTGGAGGTGAGGGAGGACAGTGAGGGTATACAGTATATACAGAGTGGAGGTGAGGGAGGACAGTGAGGGTATACAGTATATACAGAGCGGAGGTGATGGAGGACAGTGAGGGTATACAGTATATACAGAGTGGAGGTGATGGAGGACAGTGAGGGTATACAGTATATACAGAGTGGAGGTGATGGAGGACAGTGAGGGAATACAGTATATACAGAGTGGAGGTGATGGTGGACAGTGAGGGTATACAGTATATACAGAGTGGAGGTGATGGAGGATAGTGAGGGTATACAGTATATACAGTAGAGGTGATGGTGGACAGTGAGGGTATACAGTATATACAGTGTGGAGGTGATGGAGGACAGTGAGGGTATACAGTATATATACAGTAGAGGTGATGGAGGACAGTGAGGGTATACAGTATATACAGAGTGGAGGTGATGGAGGACAGTGAGGGTATACAGTATATACAGAGTGGAGGTGATGGAGGACAGTGAGGGTATACAGTATATACAGAGTGGGGGTGATGGAGGATAGTGAGGGTATACCGTATATACAGTAGAGGTGATGGTGGACAGTGAGGGTATACAGTATATACAGAGTGGAGGTGATGGAGGACAGTGAGGGAATACAGTATATACAGAGTGGAGGTGATGGGGACAGTGAGGGTATACAGTATATACAGAGAGGAGGTGATGGAGGACAGTGAGGGTATACAGTATATACAGAGTGGAGGTGATGGGGACAGTGAGGGTATACAGTATATACAGAGAAGAGGTGATGGTGGACAGTGAGGGTATACAGTATATACAGAGTGGAGGTGATGGAGGATAGTGAGGGTATACCGTATATACAGTAGAGGTGATGGTGGACAGTGAGGGTATACAGTATATACAGAGTGGAGGTGATGGAGGACAGTGAGGGAATACAGTATATACAGAGTGGAGGTGATGGAGGACAGTGAGGGTATACAATATATACAGAGCGGAGGTGATGGAGGACAGTGAGGGTATACAGTATATACAGAGTGGAGGTGATGGAGGACAGTGAGGGTATACAGTATATACAGTAGAGGTGATGGTGGACAGTGAGGGTATACAGTATATACAGAGTGGAGATGATGGAGGACAGTGAGGGTATACAGTATATACAGACTGGAGGTGATGAGGACAGTGAGGGTATACAGTATATATACAGTAAAGGTAATAGAGGACAGTGAGGGTATACAGTATATATACAGTAGAGGTGATGGAGGGCAGTAAGGGTATACAGCATATACAGAGTGGAGGTGATTGAGGACAGTGAGGGTATACAGTATATACAGAGTGGAGGTGATGGAGGACAGTGAGGGTATACAGTATATACAGAGTGGAGGTGATGGAGGACAGTGAGGTATACAGTATATACAGTAGAGGTGATGGAGGACAGTGGGCGTATACAGTATATACAGAGTGGAGGTGATGGAGGACAGTGAGGTATACAGTATATACAGTAGAGGTGATGGAGGACAGTGGGCGTATACAGTATATACAGAGTGGAGGTGATGGAGGACAGTGAGGTATACAGTATATACAGTAGAGGTGATGGAGGACAGTGGGCGTATACAGTATATACAGAGGGGAGGTGATGGAGGACAGTGAGGGTATACAGTATATACAGAGTGGAGATGATGGAGGACAGTGAGGGTATACAGTATATACAGAGAGGAGGTGATGGAGGACAGTGAGGGTATACAGTATATACAGAGTGGAGGTGATGGAGGACAGTGAGGGTATACAGTATATACAGAGTGGAGGTGATGGAGGACAGTGAGGTATACAGTATATACAGTAGAGGTGATGGAGGACAGTGGGCGTATACAGTATATACAGAGTGGAGGTGATGGAGGACAGTGAGGTATACAGTATATACAGTAGAGGTGATGGAGGACAGTGGGCGTATACAGTATATACAGAGTGGAGGTGATGGAGGACAGTGAGAGTATACAGTATATACAGAGTGGAGGTGATGGAGGACAGTGAGGGTATACAGTATATACAGAGAGGAGGTGATGGAGGACAGTGAGGGTATACAGTATATACAGAGTGGAGGTGATGGAGGACAGTGAGGTATACAGTATATACAGTAGAGGTGATGGAGGACAGTGAGGGTATACAGTATATACATAGTGGAGGTGATGGTGGACAGTGAGGGTATACAGTATATACAGTGGAGGTAATGGAGGAAAGTGGGGGTACACAGTATACATACAGAGTGGAGGTGATGGAGGACAGTGAGGGTATACAGTATATACAGAGCGGAGGTGATGGAGGACAGTGAGGGTATACAGTATATACAGAGTGGAGGTGATGGAGGACAGTGAGGGTATACAGTATATACAGAGTGGAGGTGATGGAGGACAGTGAGGGTATACAGTATATACAGAGTGGAGGTGATGGAGGACAGTGAGGGTATACAGTATATACAGTAGAGGTGATGGAGGACAGTGAGGGTATACAGTATATACAGAGTGGAGGTGATGGAGGACAGTGAGGGTATACAGTATATACAGAGTGGAGGTGATGGAGGACAGTGAGGTATACAGTATATACAGTAGAGGTGATGGAGGACAGTGGGCGTATACAGTATATACAGAGTGGAGGTGATGGAGGACAGTGAGGTATACAGTATATACAGTAGAGGTGATGGAGGACAGTGGGCGTATACAGTATATACAGAGTGGAGGTGATGGAGGACAGTGAGAGTATACAGTATATACAGAGTGGAGGTGATGGAGGACAGTGAGGGTATACAGTATATACAGAGAGGAGGTGATGGAGGACAGTGAGGGTATACAGTATATACAGAGTGGAGGTGATGGAGGACAGTGAGGTATACAGTATATACAGTAGAGGTGATGGAGGACAGTGAGGGTATACAGTATATACATAGTGGAGGTGATGGTGGACAGTGAGGGTATACAGTATATACAGTGGAGGTAATGGAGGAAAGTGGGGGTACACAGTATACATACAGAGTGGAGGTGATGGAGGACAGTGAGGGTATACAGTATATACAGAGCGGAGGTGATGGAGGACAGTGAGGGTATACAGTATATACAGAGTGGAGGTGATGGAGGACAGTGAGGGTATACAGTATATACAGAGTGGAGGTGATGGAGGACAGTGAGGGTATACAGTATATACAGAGCGGAGGTGATGGAGGACAGTGAGGGTATACAGTATATACAGAGTGGAGGTGATGGAGGACAGTGAGGGTATACAGTATATACAGTAGAGGTGATGGTGGACAGTGAGGGTATACAGTATATACAGAGTGGAGATGATGGAGGACAGTGAGGGTATACAGTATATACAGACTGGAGGTGATGAGGACAGTGAGGGTATACAGTATATATACAGTAAAGGTAATAGAGGACAGTGAGGGTATACAGTATATATACAGTAGAGGTGATGGAGGGCAGTAAGGGTATACAGCATATACAGAGTGGAGGTGATGGAGGACAGAGAGGGTATACAGTATATACAGAGTGGAGGTGATGGAGGACAGTGAGGTATACAGTATATACAGTAGAGGTGATGGAGGACAGTGAGGGTATACAGTATATACATAGTGGAGGTGATGGTGGACAGTGAGGGTATACAGTATATACAGTGGAGGTAATGGAGGAAAGTGGGGGTATACAGTATACATACAGAGTGGAGATGATGGAGGACAGTGAGGGTATACAGTATATACAGAGAGGCGGTGATGGAGGACAGTAAGGGTATACAAAGTGGAGGTGATGGAGGACAGTGAGGGTATACAGTATATACATAGTGGAGGTGATGGTGGACAGTGAGGGTATACAGTATATACAGTGGAGGTAATGGAGGAAAGTGGGGGTATACAGTATACATACAGAGTGGAGGTGATGGAGGACAGTGAGGGTATACAGTATATACAGAGTGGAGGTGATGGAGGACAGTGAGGGTATACAGTATATACAGAGCGGAGGTGATGGAGGACAGTGAGGGTATACAGTATATACAGTAGAGGTGATGGTGGACAGTGAGGGTATACAGTATATACAGAGTGGAGATGATGGAGGACAGTGAGGGTATACAGTATATACAGACTGGAGGTGATGAGGATAGTGAGGGTATACAGTATATATACAGTAAAGGTAATAGAGGACAGTGAGGGTATACAGTATATATACAGTAGAGGTGATGGAGGGCAGTAAGGGTATACAGCATATACAGAGTGGAGGTGATGGAGGACAGTGAGGGTATACAGTATATACAGAGTGGAGGTGATGGAGGACAGTGAGGGTATACAGTATATACAGAGCGGAGGTGATGGAGGACAGTGGGGGTATACAGTATATACAGAGTGGAGGTGATGGAGGACAGTGAGGGTATACAGTATATACAGAGTGGAGGTGATGGAGGACAGTGAGGGTATACAGTATATACAGTAGAGGTGATGGAGGACAGTGGGCGTATACAGTATATACAGAGTGGAGGTGATGGAAGACAGTGAGGGGTATACAGTATATACAGAGTGGAGGTGATGGGGACAGTGAGGGTATACAGTATATACAGAGAAGAGGTGATGGTGGACAGTGAGGGTATACAGTATATACAGAGTGGAGATGATGGAGGACAGTGAGGGTATACAGTATATACAGAGTGGAGGTGATGGAGGACAGTGAGGTATACAGTATATACAGTAGAGGTGATGGAGGACAGTGGGCATATACAGTATATACAGAGTGGAGGTGATGGTGGAAGGTGAGGGTATACAGTATATACAGAGTGGAGGTGATGGAGGACAGTGAGGGTATACAGTATATACAGAGTGGAGGTGATGGAGGACAGTGAGGTATACAGTATATACAGTAGAGGTGATGGAGGACAGTGGGCGTATACAGTATATACAGAGTGGAGGTGATGGAGGACAGTGAGGTATACAGTATATACAGTAGAGGTGATGGAGGACAGTGGGCGTATACAGTATATACAGAGTGGAGGTGATGGAGGACAGTGAGAGTATACAGTATATACAGAGTGGAGGTGATGGAGGACAGTGAGGGTATACAGTATATACAGAGAGGAGGTGATGGAGGACAGTGAGGGTATACAGTATATACAGAGTGGAGGTGATGGAGGACAGTGAGGTATACAGTATATACAGTAGAGGTGATGGAGGACAGTGAGGGTATACAGTATATACATAGTGGAGGTGATGGTGGACAGTGAGGGTATACAGTATATACAGTGGAGGTAATGGAGGAAAGTGGGGGTACACAGTATACATACAGAGTGGAGGTGATGGAGGACAGTGAGGGTATACAGTATATACAGAGGGGAGGTGATGGAGGACAGTGAGGGTATACAGTATATACAGAGTGGAGGTGATGGAGGACAGTGAGGGTATACAGTATATACAGAGTGGAGGTGATGGAGGACAGTGAGGGTATACAGTATATACAGAGTGGAGGTGATGGAGGACAGTGAGGGTATACAGTATATACAGAGTTGAGGTGAGGGAGGACAGTGAGGGTATACAGTATATACAGTAGAGGTGATGGAGGACAGTGAGGGTATACAGTATATACAGAGTGGAGGTGATGGAGGACAGTGAGGGTATACAGTATATACAGAGTGGAGGTGATGGAGGACAGTGAGGTATACAGTATATACAGTAGAGGTGATGGAGGACAGTGGGCGTATACAGTATATACAGAGTGGAGGTGATGGAGGACAGTGAGGTATACAGTATATACAGTAGAGGTGATGGAGGACAGTGGGCGTATACAGTATATACAGAGTGGAGGTGATGGAGGACAGTGAGAGTATACAGTATATACAGAGTGGAGGTGATGGAGGACAGTGAGGGTATACAGTATATACAGAGAGGAGGTGATGGAGGACAGTGAGGGTATACAGTATATACAGAGTGGAGGTGATGGAGGACAGTGAGGTATACAGTATATACAGTAGAGGTGATGGAGGACAGTGAGGGTATACAGTATATACATAGTGGAGGTGATGGTGGACAGTGAGGGTATACAGTATATACAGTGGAGGTAATGGAGGAAAGTGGGGGTACACAGTATACATACAGAGTGGAGGTGATGGAGGACAGTGAGGGTATACAGTATATACAGAGCGGAGGTGATGGAGGACAGTGAGGGTATACAGTATATACAGAGTGGAGGTGATGGAGGACAGTGAGGGTATACAGTATATACAGAGTGGAGGTGATGGAGGACAGTGAGGTATACAGTATATACAGTAGAGGTGATGGAGGACAGTGGGCGTATACAGTATATACAGAGTGGAGGTGATGGAGGACAGTGAGAGTATACAGTATATACAGAGTGGAGGTGATGGAGGACAGTGAGGGTATACAGTATATACAGAGAGGAGGTGATGGAGGACAGTGAGGGTATACAGTATATACAGAGTGGAGGTGATGGAGGACAGTGAGGTATACAGTATATACAGTAGAGGTGATGGAGGACAGTGAGGGTATACAGTATATACATAGTGGAGGTGATGGTGGACAGTGAGGGTATACAGTATATACAGTGGAGGTAATGGAGGAAAGTGGGGGTACACAGTATACATACAGAGTGGAGGTGATGGAGGACAGTGAGGGTATACAGTATATACAGAGCGGAGGTGATGGAGGACAGTGAGGGTATACAGTATATACAGAGTGGAGGTGATGGAGGACAGTGAGGGTATACAGTATATACAGAGTGGAGGTGATGGAGGACAGTGAGGGTATACAGTATATACAGAGCGGAGGTGATGGAGGACAGTGAGGGTATACAGTATATACAGAGTGGAGGTGATGGAGGACAGTGAGGGTATACAGTATATACAGTAGAGGTGATGGTGGACAGTGAGGGTATACAGTATATACAGAGTGGAGATGATGGAGGACAGTGAGGGTATACAGTATATACAGACTGGAGGTGATGAGGACAGTGAGGGTATACAGTATATATACAGTAAAGGTAATAGAGGACAGTGAGGGTATACAGTATATATACAGTAGAGGTGATGGAGGGCAGTAAGGGTATACAGCATATACAGAGTGGAGGTGATGGAGGACAGAGAGGGTATACAGTATATACAGAGTGGAGGTGATGGAGGACAGTGAGGTATACAGTATATACAGTAGAGGTGATGGAGGACAGTGAGGGTATACAGTATATACATAGTGGAGGTGATGGTGGACAGTGAGGGTATACAGTATATACAGTGGAGGTAATGGAGGAAAGTGGGGGTATACAGTATACATACAGAGTGGAGATGATGGAGGACAGTGAGGGTATACAGTATATACAGAGAGGCGGTGATGGAGGACAGTAAGGGTATACAAAGTGGAGGTGATGGAGGACAGTGAGGGTATACAGTATATACATAGTGGAGGTGATGGTGGACAGTGAGGGTATACAGTATATACAGTGGAGGTAATGGAGGAAAGTGGGGGTATACAGTATACATACAGAGTGGAGGTGATGGAGGACAGTGAGGGTATACAGTATATACAGAGTGGAGGTGATGGAGGACAGTGAGGGTATACAGTATATACAGAGCGGAGGTGATGGAGGACAGTGAGGGTATACAGTATATACAGTAGAGGTGATGGTGGACAGTGAGGGTATACAGTATATACAGAGTGGAGATGATGGAGGACAGTGAGGGTATACAGTATATACAGACTGGAGGTGATGAGGATAGTGAGGGTATACAGTATATATACAGTAAAGGTAATAGAGGACAGTGAGGGTATACAGTATATATACAGTAGAGGTGATGGAGGGCAGTAAGGGTATACAGCATATACAGAGTGGAGGTGATGGAGGACAGTGAGGGTATACAGTATATACAGAGTGGAGGTGATGGAGGACAGTGAGGGTATACAGTATATACAGAGCGGAGGTGATGGAGGACAGTGGGGGTATACAGTATATACAGAGTGGAGGTGATGGAGGACAGTGAGGGTATACAGTATATACAGAGTGGAGGTGATGGAGGACAGTGAGGGTATACAGTATATACAGTAGAGGTGATGGAGGACAGTGGGCGTATACAGTATATACAGAGTGGAGGTGATGGAAGACAGTGAGGGGTATACAGTATATACAGAGTGGAGGTGATGGGGACAGTGAGGGTATACAGTATATACAGAGAAGAGGTGATGGTGGACAGTGAGGGTATACAGTATATACAGAGTGGAGATGATGGAGGACAGTGAGGGTATACAGTATATACAGAGTGGAGGTGATGGAGGACAGTGAGGTATACAGTATATACAGTAGAGGTGATGGAGGACAGTGGGCATATACAGTATATACAGAGTGGAGGTGATGGTGGAAGGTGAGGGTATACAGTATATACAGAGTGGAGGTGATGGAGGACAGTGAGGGTATACAGTATATACAGAGTGGAGGTGATGGAGGACAGTGAGGGTATACAGTATATACAGAGTTGAGGTGATGGAGGACAGTGAGGGTATACAGTATATACAGAGAGGAGGTGATGGAGGACAGTGAGGGTATACAGTATATACAGAGTGGAGGTGATGGAGGACAGTGAGGGTATACAGTATATACAGAGTGGAGGTGATGGAGGACAGTGAGGGTATACAGTATATACAGAGAGGAGGTGATGGAGGACAGTGAGGGTATACAGTATATACAGAGTGGAGGTGATGGAGGACAGTGAGGGTATACAGTATATACAGAGTGGAGGTGATGGAGGACAGTGAGGTATACAGTATATACAGTAGAGGTGATGGAGGACAGTGGGCGTATACAGTATATACATAGTGGAGGTGATGGTGGACAGTGAGGGTATACAGTATATACAGAGTGGAGATGATGGAGGACAGTGAGGGTATACAGTATATACAGTAGAGGTGATGGAGGACAGTGAGGGTATACAGTATATACAGAGTGGAGATGATGGAGGACAGTGAGGGTATACAGTATATACAGAGTGGAGATGATGGAGGACAGTGAGGGTATACAGTATATACAGTGGAGGTGATGGAGGACAGTGAGGGTATACAGTATATACAGAGTGGAGGTTATGAGGACAGTGAGGGTATACAGTATATACAGTAGAGGTGATGGAGGACAGTGAGGGTATACAGTATATACAGTGGAGGTGATGGAGGACAGTGAGGGTATACAGTATATACAGAGTGGAGGTGATGGAGGACAGTGAGGATATACAGTATATACAGTAGAGGTGATGGAGGACAGTGAGGATATACAGTATATACAGAGTGGAGGTGATGGAGGACAGTAAGGGGATACAGTATATACAGAGTGGAGGTGATGGAGGACAGTGAGGGTATACAGTATATACAGAGCAGAGGTGATGGAGGACAGTGAGGCATACAGTATATACAGTGGAGGTGATGGAGGAAAGTGGGGGTATACAGTATATATACAGTAGAGGTAATAGAGGACAGTGAGGGTATACAGTATATACAGACTGGAGGTGATGAGGACAGTGAGGGTATACAGTATATACAGAGTGGAGGTGATGGAGGATAGTGAGGGTATACAGTATATATACAGTAGAGGTGATGGAGGGCAGTAAGGGTATACAGCATATACAGAGTGGAGGTGATGGATGACAGTGAGGGTATACAGTATATACAGAGTGGGGGTGATGGAGGATAGTGAGGGTATACAGTATATACAGTAGAGGTGATGGAGGACAGTGAGGGTATACAGTATATACAGAGTGGAGGTGATGGAGGACAGTGAGGGTATACAGTATATACAGAGTGGAGGTGATGGAGGACAGTGAGGGTATACAGTATATACAGAGTTGAGGTGAGGAAGGACAGTGATGGTATACAGTATATACAGAGTGGAGGTGATGGAGGACAGTGAGGGTATACAGTATATACAGAGTGGAGGTGATGGAGGACAGTGAGGGTATACAGTATATATACAGTAGAGGTGATGAAGGACAGCGAGGGTATACATTATATACAGAGTGGAGGTGATGGAGGACAGCGAGGGTATACAGTATATACAGAGCGGAGGTGATGGAAGACAGTGAGGGTATACAGTATATACAGAGTGGAGGTGATGAGGACAGTGAGGGTATACAGTATATACAGAGATAAGGTGATGGATGACAGTGAGGGTATACAGTATATACAGAGTTGAGGTGAGGGAGGACAGTGAGGGTATACAGTATATACAGAGTGGAGGTGATGGAGGACAGTGAGGGTATACAGTATATACAGAGTGGAGGTGATGGAGGACAGTGAGGGTATACAGTATATACAGAGTGGAGGTGATGGAGGACAGTGAGGGTATACGGTATATACAGAGCAGAGGTGATGGAGGACAGTGAGGGTATACAGTATATACAGGGTGGAGGTAATGGAGGACAGTGAGGGTATACAGTATATACAGAGTGGAGGTGATGGAGGAAAGTGAGGGTATACAGTATATACAGAAAGGAGGTGATGGAGGACAGTGAGGGTATACAGTATATACAGAGTGGAGGTGATGGAGGACAGTGAGGGTATACAGTATATACAGAGAGGAGGTGATGGAGGACAGCGAGGGTATACAGTATATACAGAGTGGAGGTGATGGAGGACAGTGAGGGTATACAGTATATACAGAGTGGAGGTGATGGAGGACAGTGAGGGTATACAGTATATACAGAGTGGAGGTGATGGAGGACAGTGAGGGTATACAGTATATACAGTAGAGGTGATGGAGGACAGTGGGCGTATACAGTATATACAGAGTGGAGGTGATGGAAGACAGTGAGGGGTATACAGTATATACAGAGTGGAGGTGATGGGGACAGTGAGGGTATACAGTATATACAGAGGAAGAGTGATGGTGGACAGTGAGGGTATACAGTATATACAGAGTGGAGATGATGGAGGACAGTGAGGGTATACAGTATATACAGATGGAGGGTGATGGAGGACAGTGAGGTATACAGTATATACAGTAGAGGTGATGGAGGACAGTGGGCATATACAGTATATACAGAGTGGAGGTGATGGTGGAAGGTGAGGGTATACAGTCTATACAGAGTGGAGGTGATGGAGGACAGTGAGGGTATACAGTATATACAGAGTGGAGGTGATGGAGGACAGTGAGGGTATACAGTATATACAGAGTTGAGGTGATGGGGACAGTGAGGGTATACAGTATATACAGAGAGGAGGTGATGGAGGACAGTGAGGGTATACAGTATATACAGAGTGGAGGTGATGGAGGACAGTGAGGGTATACAGTATATACAGAGTGGAGGTGATGGAGGACAGTGAGGGTATACAGTATATACAGAGAGGAGGTGATGGAGGACAGTGAGGGTATACAGTATATACAGAGTGTAGGTGATGGAGGACAGTGAGGGTATACAGTATATACAGAGTGGAGGTGATGGAGGACAGTGAGGTATACCAGTATATACAGTAGAGGTGATGGAGGACATGGGCGTATACAGTATATACATAGTGGAGGTGATGGTGGACAGTGAGGGTTATACAGTATATACAGAGTGGAGATGATGGAGGACAGTGAGGGTATACAGTATATACAGTAGAGGTGATGGAGGACAGTGAGGGTATACAGTATATACAGAGTGGAGATGATGGAGGACAGTGAGGGTATACAGTATATACAGAGTGGAGATGATGGAGGACAGTGAGGGTATACAGTATATACAGTGGAGGTGATGGAGGACAGTGAGGGTATACAGTATATACAGAGTGGAGGTTATGAGGACAGTGAGGGTATACAGTATATACAGTAGAGGTGATGGAGGACAGTGAGGGTATACAGTATATACAGTGGAGGTGATGGAGGACAGTGAGGGTATACAGTATATACAGAGTGGAGGTGATGGAGGACAGTGAGGATATACAGTATATACAGTAGAGGTGATGGAGGACAGTGAGGATATACAGTATATACAGAGTGGAGGTGATGGAGGACAGTAAGGGGATACAGTATATACAGAGTGGAGGTGATGGAGGACAGTGAGGGTATACAGTATATACAGAGCAGAGGTGATGGAGGACAGTGAGGCATACAGTATATACAGTGGAGGTGATGGAGGAAAGTGGGGGTATACAGTATATATACAGTAGAGGTAATAGAGGACAGTGAGGGTATACAGTATATACAGACTGGAGGTGATGAGGACAGTGAGGGTATACAGTATATACAGAGTGGAGGTGATGGAGGATAGTGAGGGTATACAGTATATATACAGTAGAGGTGATGGAGGGCAGTAAGGGTATACAGCATATACAGAGTGGAGGTGATGGATGACAGTGAGGGTATACAGTATATACAGAGTGGGGGTGATGGAGGATAGTGAGGGTATACAGTATATACAGTAGAGGTGATGGAGGACAGTGAGGGTATACAGTATATACAGAGTGGAGGTGATGGAGGACAGTGAGGGTATACAGTATATACAGAGTGGAGGTGATGGAGGACAGTGAGGGTATACAGTATATACAGAGTTGAGGTGAGGAAGGACAGTGATGGTATACAGTATATACAGAGTGGAGGTGATGGAGGACAGTGAGGGTATACAGTATATACAGAGTGGAGGTGATGGAGGACAGTGAGGGTATACAGTATATATACAGTAGAGGTGATGAAGGACAGCGAGGGTATACATTATATACAGAGTGGAGGTGATGGAGGACAGCGAGGGTATACAGTATATACAGAGCGGAGGTGATGGAAGACAGTGAGGGTATACAGTATATACAGAGTGGAGGTGATGAGGACAGTGAGGGTATACAGTATATACAGAGATAAGGTGATGGATGACAGTGAGGGTATACAGTATATACAGAGTTGAGGTGAGGGAGGACAGTGAGGGTATACAGTATATACAGAGTGGAGGTGATGGAGGACAGTGAGGGTATACAGTATATACAGAGTGGAGGTGATGGAGGACAGTGAGGGTATACAGTATATACAGAGTGGAGGTGATGGAGGACAGTGAGGGTATACGGTATATACAGAGCAGAGGTGATGGAGGACAGTGAGGGTATACAGTATATACAGGGTGGAGGTAATGGAGGACAGTGAGGGTATACAGTATATACAGAGTGGAGGTGATGGAGGAAAGTGAGGGTATACAGTATATACAGAAAGGAGGTGATGGAGGACAGTGAGGGTATACAGTATATACAGAGTGGAGGTGATGGAGGACAGTGAGGGTATACAGTATATACAGAGAGGAGGTGATGGAGGACAGCGAGGGTATACAGTATATACAGAGTGGAGGTGATGGAGGACAGTGAGGGTATACAGTATATACAGAGTGGAGGTGATGGAGGACAGTGAGGGTATACAGTATATACAGAGAGGAGGTGATGGAGGACAGCGAGGGTATACAGTATATACAGAGTGGAGGTGATGGAGGACAGTGAGGGTATACAGTATATACAGAGTGGAGGTGATGGAGGACAGTGAGGGTATACAGTATATACAGAGTGGAGGTGATGGAGGACAGTGAGGGTATACAGTATATACAGAGTGGAGGTGATGGAGGACAGTGAGGGTATACAGTATATACAGAGTGGAGGTGATGGAGGACATTGGGGGAATACAATATACCAGTAAATATCTGCTGTTTATAAAACATATACCCTCACTGGCCTTCATCACCTCTGCTCTGTAAATACTATATACCCTCCTATGTATATACTGTGTACCCTCCTGTGTATATATGGTATATCCTCCCCTCTATATACTGTATATTCTCCCCTCTATATACTGTATACCGTCATCTGTATATAAAGTACACCCACCTCTGTATATACTGTATTCCCTCCTCTGTATATACTTTATACCCACCTTTGTATATACTCTATAACCTCCTCTTTACATACTATATACCCCACTCTATACATACTGTATACCCTCCCCTTTATTTACTACATACCCACCCCACTATATACCCTCCTCTGCATATACTGTATACCCTCCTGTGCATATACTGTATACACTTCTCTGCATATACTGTAATAACTTGTATATACTGTATACCCTTTTGTGCATATACTGTATATCCTTCTCTGTATATACTCTATATCCTCCTGTTTATATACTGCACACCCTCCTCTGTATATACCATCCTCTAAATATACTGTATACTTTCCTCTGAATATACTGTACAACCCCCTGTGTATATAATATATACCCTCCTCTGTACATACTGTATGTTTTCCAGTGTAAATACTGTATATCCTCCTGTGTACATACTGTATACCCTCCTGTGTATATACTATATACTCCCCTCTGGATATACTGTATGTTCTTCTGTGTAAATACTGTATACCCTCTTGTGTATACTCCATACCCTCCTGTGTATTTACTGTATACCATGCTCTGTATATACTGTTTACCCTCCTGGGTATATACTGTATACCGTGCTCTGTATATACTGTTTACCCTCCTGGGTATATACTGTATACCCTCCTGTGAATATACTGAATATCCTCCTATGTATACACTGTATACCCTGTTCTGTATATGCTGTATACCCTGTTCTGTATATAATGTATAACCTGTATAACTGTTTAACCTCCTGGTTATATACTGTATAGCCTCCTCTGTAAATACCCTCATGTGTATATACTGTATACTCTCCTCTGTATATACTGTATACTCTGCTTTGTATACACTCCTGAATATCCTCCTGTGAATATACTGTACATCCTCCTCTGTTAATACTATATATCCTCCTCTGTATATACTGTATACACTCCTGTGAATATATTGAATACCCTCCTTTGTATATACTGTATACTCTCCTATGTATATTCTGTATACCATCCAGTGTATTTACTGTATACTCTCATCTGTACATACTGTATAACCTCCTGTGTATATCATGTGTATATTGTATACGGCGGCTCATCATCCCTAGAAGAGGAGGACATGGAATAGTGTTCCCTGCTGACTGGATTTGCAGGACAGGACCTGCGCTCCAGCGTGATGATGTTTTACAGGTCATGTCTAGGGATGAGCGAACTCGAACTGTATAGTTCGGGTTCGTACCGAATTTTGGGGTGTCCGTGACACGGACCCGAACCCGGACATTTTCGTAAAAGTCCGGGTTCGGGTTCGGTGTTCGTCGCTTTCTTGGCGCTTTTGTGACGCTTTCTTGGCGCTTTTTGAAAGGCTGCAAAGCAGCCAATCAACAAGCGTCATACTACTTGCCCCAAGAGGCCATCACAGCCATGCCTACTATTGGCATGGCTGTGATTGGCCAGAGCACCATGTGACCCAGCCTCTATTTAAGCTGGAGTCACATAGCGCCGCCCGTCACTCTGCTCTGATTAGCGTAGGGAGAGGTTGCGGCTGCGACAGTAGGGCGAGATTAGGCAGATTAACTCCTCCAAAGGACTTGATTAACTGATCGATCTGCAGCTGTGGATCATTGAGCTGCTGATCCTCAATTGCTCACTGTTTTTAGGCTGCACAGACCGTTTGTCAGTCTCATTTTTCTGGGGTGATCGGCGGCCATTTTGTGTCTTGTGGTGCGCCAGCACAAGCTGCGACCAAGTGCATTTAACCCTCAATGGTGTGGTTGTTTTTTGGCTAAAGCCTACATCAGGGTGAAGCTGTCACACCAAGTGCATTTAACCAGCAATAGTCTGTTCATTTTTTGGCCATATACAAAATCAGGGGCAAGCTGCGCCTGTCACCAAGTGCATTTAACCCTCAATGGTGTGGTTGTTTTTTGGCTAAAGCCTACATCAGGGTGAAGCTGTGACACCAAGTGCATTTAACCAGCAATAGTCTGTTCATTTTTTGGCCATATACAAAATCAGGGGCAAGCTGCGCCTGTCACCAAGTGCATTTAACCCTCAATGGTGTGGTTGTTTTTTGGCTAAAGCCTACATCAGGGTGAAGCTGTCACACCAAGTGCATTTAACCAGCAATAGTCTGTTCATTTTTTGGCCATATACAAAATCAGGGGCAAGCTGCGCCTGTCACCAAGTGCATTTAACCCTCAATGGTGTGGTTGTTTTTTGGCTAAAGCCTACATCAGGGTGAAGCTGTCACACCAAGTGCATTTAACCAGCAATAGTCTGTTTATTTTTTGGCCATATCCCAGTCTAATTCTGTCACTAAATCCATACCGGTCACCCAGCGCCTAAATACTAGGCCTCAAATTTATATCCAGCTAAATCTGTCCCTAGTGCTGTAGCTGGGCGAGTTATTTAGTGTCCGTTCAAGCACATTTTTTGTTCTGGGTTGAAGTACAATTCCCAATTTAGCAATTTCATAATTTAGTGGTTCCTGCTATATCAGAGCTATTTGAAATCTATCCCAAAAAGGGTATATAATATTGAAGGTGCACATTGGGTCATTCAGAATAACTTCACACACACCCGCTACTGTGTATTTCCAAGTCTAATTCTGTCACTAAACCCATACCTGTCACCCAGCGCCTAAATACTAGGCCTCAAATTTAAATCCCTCTAAATCTCTCGTTACCGCTGTACTGTTGTTGCTGGGCAAGATATTTAGTGTCCGTCAAAGCACATTTTTTGTTCTGGGTTGAAGTACAATTCCCAATTTAGCAATTTCATAATTTAGTGGTTTCTGCTATATCAGAGCTATTTGAAATCTATCCCTAAAAGGGTATATAATATTGAAGGTGCACATTGGGTCATTCAGAATAACTTCACACACACGCTTCTGTGCATTTCCAAGTCTAATTCTGTCACTAAATCCATACCGGTGACCCAGCGCCTAAATACTAGGCCTCAAATTTAAATCCCTCTAAATCTCTCGTTACCCACCGCTGTACTGTTGTTGCTGGGCAAGATATTTAGTGTCCGTCAAAGCACATTTTTTGTTCTGGGTTGAAGTACAATTCCCAATTTAGCAATTTCATAATTTAGTGGTTTCTGCTATATCAGAGCTATTTGAAATCTATCCCTAAAAGGGTATATAATATTGAAGGTGCACATAGGGTCATTCAGAATAACTTCACACACACCCGCTACTGTGTATTTCCAAGTCTAATTCTGTCACTAAACCCATACCTGTCACCCAGCGCCTAAATACTAGGCCTCAAATTTAAATCCCTCTAAATCTCTCGTTACCGCTGTACTGTTGTTGCTGGGCAAGATATTTAGTGTCCGTCAAAGCACATTTTTTGTTCTGGGTTGAAGTACAATTCCCAATTTAGCAATTTCATAATTTAGTGGTTTCTGCTATATCAGAGCTATTTGAAATCTATCCCTAAAAGGGTATATAATATTGAAGGTGCACATTGGGTCATTCAGAATAACTTCACACACACGCTTCTGTGCATTTCCAAGTCTAATTCTGTCACTAAATCCATACCGGTGACCCAGCGCCTAAATACTAGGCCTCAAATTTAAATCCCTCTAAATCTCTCGTTACCCACCGCTGTACTGTTGTTGCTGGGCAAGATATTTAGTGTCCGTCAAAGCACATTTTTTGTTCTGGGTTGAAGTACAATTCCCAATTTAGCAATTTCATAATTTAGTGGTTTCTGCTATATCAGAGCTATTTGAAATCTATCCCTAAAAGGGTATATAATATTGAAGGTGCACATTGGGTCATTCAGAATAACTTCACACACACGCTTCTGTGCATTTCCAAGTCTAATTCTGTCACTAAATCCATACCGGTGACCCAGCGCCTAAATACTAGGCCTCAAATTTAAATCCCTCTAAATCTCTCGTTACCCACCGCTGTACTGTTGTTGCTGGGCAAGATATTTAGTGTCCGTCAAAGCACATTTTTTGTTCTGGGTTGAAGTACAATTCCCAATTTAGCAATTTCATAATTTAGTGGTTTCTGCTATATCAGAGCTATTTGAAATCTATCCCTAAAAGGGTATATAATATTGAAGGTGCACATAGGGTCATTCAGAATAACTTCACACACACCCGCTACTGTGTATTTCCAAGTCTAATTCTGTCACTAAACCCATACCTGTCACCCAGCGCCTAAATACTAGGCCTCAAATTTAAATCCCTCTAAATCTCTCGTTACCGCTGTACTGTTGTTGCTGGGCAAGATATTTAGTGTCCGTCAAAGCACATTTTTTGTTCTGGGTTGAAGTACAATTCCCAATTTAGCAATTTCATAATTTAGTGGTTTCTGCTATATCAGAGCTATTTGAAATCTATCCCTAAAAGGGTATATAATATTGAAGGTGCACATTGGGTCATTCAGAATAACTTCACACACACGCTTCTGTGCATTTCCAAGTCTAATTCTGTCACTAAATCCATACCGGTGACCCAGCGCCTAAATACTAGGCCTCAAATTTAAATCCCTCTAAATCTCTCGTTACCCACCGCTGTACTGTTGTTGCTGGGCAAGATATTTAGTGTCCGTCAAAGCACATTTTTTGTTCTGGGTTGAAGTACAATTCCCAATTTAGCAATTTCATAATTTAGTGGTTTCTGCTATATCAGAGCTATTTGAAATCTATCCCTAAAAGGGTATATAATATTGAAGGTGCACATAGGGTCATTCAGAATAACTTCACACACACGCTTCTGTGCATTTCCAAGTCTAATTCTGTCACTAAATCCATACCGGTGACCCAGCGCCTAAATACTAGGCCTCAAATTTAAATCCCTCTAAATCTCTCGTTACCCACCGCTGTACTGTTGTTGCTGGGCAAGATATTTAGTGTCCGTCAAAGCACATTTTTTGTTCTGGGTTGAAGTACAATTCCCAATTTAGCAATTTCATAATTTAGTGGTTTCTGCTATATCAGAGCTATTTGAAATCTATCCCTAAAAGGGTATATAATATTGAAGGTGCACATAGGGTCATTCAGAATAACTTCACACACACGCTTCTGTGCATTTCCAAGTCTAATTCTGTCACTAAATCCATACCGGTGACCCAGCGCCTAAATACTAGGCCTCAAATTTAAATCCCTCTAAATCTCTCGTTACCCACCGCTGTACTGTTGTTGCTGGGCAAGATATTTAGTGTCCGTCAAAGCACATTTTTTGTTCTGGGTTGAAGTACAATTCCCAATTTAGCAATTTCATAATTTAGTGGTTTCTGCTATATCAGAGCTATTTGAAATCTATCCCTAAAAGGGTATATAATATTGAAGGTGCACATAGGGTCATTCAGAATAACTTCACACACACGCTTCTGTGCATTTCCAAGTCTAATTCTGTCACTAAATCCATACCGGTGACCCAGCGCCTAAATACTAGGCCTCAAATTTAAATCCCTCTAAATCTCTCGTTACCCACCGCTGTACTGTTGTTGCTGGGCAAGATATTTAGTGTCCGTCAAAGCACATTTTTTGTTCTGGGTTGAAGTACAATTCCCAATTTAGCAATTTCATAATTTAGTGGTTTCTGCTATATCAGAGCTATTTGAAATCTATCCCTAAAAGGGTATATAATATTGAAGGTGCACATAGGGTCATTCAGAATAACTTCACACACACGCTTCTGTGCATTTCCAAGTCTAATTCTGTCACTAAATCCATACCGGTGACCCAGCGCCTAAATACTAGGCCTCAAATTTATATCCCGCTAAATCTCTCGTTACCGCTGTACTGTTGTTGCTGGGCAAGATATTTAGTGTCCGTCAAAGCACATTTTTTGTTCTGGGTTGAAGTACAATTCCCAATTTAGCAATTTCATAATTTAGTGGTTCCTGCTATATCAGAGCTATTTGAAATCTATCCCAAAAAGGGTATATAATATTGAAGGTGCACATTGGGTCATTCAGAATAACTTCACACACACCCGCTACTGTGTATTTCCAAGTCTAATTCTGTCACTAAACCCATACCTGTCACCCAGCGCCTAAATACTAGGCCTCAAATTTAAATCCCTCTAAATCTCTCGTTACCGCTGTCCTGTTGTAGCTGGGAAAGTTATTTAGTGCCCGTCAAAGCACATTTTTTGTTCTGGGTTGAAGTACAATTCCCAATTTAGCAATTTCATAATTTAGTGGTTCCTGCTATATCAGAGCTATTTGAAATCTATCCCAAAAAGGGTATATAATATTCAAGGTGCACATTGGGTCATTCAGAATAACTTCACACACACGCTTCTGTGCATTTCCAAGTCTAATTCTGTCACTAAATCCATACCGGTCACCCAGCGCCTAAATACTAGGCCTCAAATTTATATCCCGCTGAATTTGAATACAATACATTGGGCCAAATAATATATTTGTTGTTGTGGTGAACCATAACAATGAGAAAAACATCTAGTAAGGGACGCGGACGTGGACATGGTCGTGGTGGTGTTAGTGGACCCTCTGGTGCTGGGAGAGGACGTGGCCGTTCTGCCACATCCACACGTCCTAGTGTACCAACTACCTCAGGTCCCAGTAGCCGCCAGAATTTACAGCGATATATGGTGGGGCCCAATGCCGTTCTAAGGATGGTAAGGCCTGAGCAGGTACAGGCATTAGTCAATTGGGTGGCCGACAGTGGATCCAGCACGTTCACATTATCTCCCACCCAGTCTTCTGCAGAAAGCGCACAGATGGCGCCTGAAAACCAACCCCATCAGTCTGTCACATCACCCCCATGCATACCAGGGAAACTGTCTCAGCCTCAAGTTATGCAGCAGTCTCTTATGCTGTTTGAAGACTCCGCTGGCAGGGTTTCCCAAGGGCATCCACCTAGCCCTTCCCCAGCGGTGAAAGACATAGAATGCACTGACGCACAACCACTTATGTTTCCTGATGATGAGGACATGGGAATACCACCTCAGCATGTCTCTGATGATGACGAAACACAGGTGCCAACTGCTGCGTCTTTCTGCAGTGTGCAGACTGAACAGGAGGTCAGGGATCAAGACTGGGTGGAAGACGATGCAGGGGACGATGAGGTCCTAGACCCCACATGGAATGAAGGTCGTGCCACTGACTTTCACAGTTCGGAGGAAGAGGCAGTGGTGAGACCGAGCCAACAGCGTAGCAAAAGAGGGAGCAGTGGGCAAAAGCAGAACACCCGCCGCCAAGAGACTCCGCCTGCTACTGACCGCCGCCATCTGGGACCGAGCACCCCAAAGGCAGCTTCAAGGAGTTCCCTGGCATGGCACTTCTTCAAACAATGTGCTGACGACAAGACCCGAGTGGTTTGCACGCTGTGCCATCAGAGCCTGAAGCGAGGCATTAACGTTCTGAACCTGAGCACAACCTGCATGACCAGGCACCTGCATGCAAAGCATGAACTGCAGTGGAGTAAACACCTTAAAACCAAGGAAGTCACTCAGGCTCCCCCTGCTACCTCTTCTGCTGCTGCCGCCTCGGCCTATTCTGCTGCTGCCGCCTCGGCCTCTTCCTCCGCCTCTGGAGGAACGTTGGCACCTGCCGCCCAGCAAACAGGGGATGTACCACCAACACCACCACCACCACCTCCGTCACCAAGCGTCTCAACCATGTCACACGCCAGCGTTCAGCTCTCCATCTCACAAACATTTGATAGAAAGCGTAAATTCCCACCTAGCCACCCTCGATCCCTGGCCCTGAATGCCAGCATTTCTAAACTACTGGCCTATGAAATGCTGTCATTTAGGCTGGTGGACACAGACAGCTTCAAACAGCTCATGTCGCTTGCTGTCCCACAGTATGTTGTTCCCAGCCGGCACTACTTCTCCAAGAGAGCCGTGCCTTCCCTGCACAACCAAGTATCCGATAAAATCAAGTGTGCACTGCGCAACGCCATCTGTAGCAAGGTCCACCTAACCACAGATACGTGGACCAGTAAGCACGGCCAGGGACGCTATATCTCCCTAACTGCACACTGGGTAAATGTAGTGGCAGCTGGGCCCCAGGCGGAGAGCTGTTTGGCGCACGTCCTGCCGCCGCCAAGGATCGCAGGGCAACATTCTTTGCCTCCTGTTGCCACCTCCTCCTTCTCGGCTTCCTCCTCCTCTTCTTCCACCTGCTCATCCAGTCAGCCACACACCTTCACCACCAACTTCAGCACAGCCCGGGGTAAACGTCAGCAGGCCATTCTGAAACTCATATGTTTGGGGGACAGGCCCCACATCGCACAGGAGTTGTGGCGGGGTATTGAACAACAGACCGACGAGTGGTTGCTGCCGGTGAGCCTCAAGCCCGGCCTGGTGGTGTGTGATAATGGGCGAAATCTCGTTGCAGCTCTGGGACTAGCCAATTTGACGCACATCCCTTGCTTGGCGCATGTGCTGAATTTGGTGGTGCAGAAGTTCATTCACAACTACCCCGACATGTCAGAGCTGCTGCATAAAGTGCGGGCCGTCTGTTCGCGCTTCCGGCGTTCACATCCTGCCGCTGCTCGCCTGTCTGCGCTACAGCGTAACTTCGGCCTTCCCGCTCACCGCCTCATATGCGACGTGCCCACCAGGTGGAACTCCACCTTGCACATGCTGGACAGACTGTGCGAGCAGCAGCAGGCCATAGTGGAGTTTCAGCTGCAGCACGCACGGGTCAGTCGCACTACAGAACAGCACCACTTCACCACCAATGACTGGGCCTCCATGCGAGACCTGTGTGCCCTGTTGCGCTGTTTCGAGTACTCCACCAACATGGCCAGTGGCGATGACACCGTTATCAGCGTTACAATACCACTTCTATGTCTCCTTGAGAAAACACTTAGGGCGATGATGGAACAGGAGGTGGCCCAGGAGGAGGAGGAGGAGGATGAGGAAGAGGGGTCATTTTTAGCACTTTCAGGCCAGTCTCTTCGAAGTGACTCAGAGGGAGGTTTTTTGCAACAGCAGAGGCCAGGTACAAATGTGGCCAGCCAGGGCCCACTACTGGAGGACGAGGAGGACGAGGATGAGGAGGAGGTGGAGGAGGATGAGGATGAAGCATGGTCACAGCGGGGTGGCACCCAACGCAGCTCGGGTCCATCACTGGTGCGTGGCTGGGGGGAAAGGCAGGACGATGACGATACGCCTCCCACAGAGGACAGCTTGTCCTTACCCCTGGGCAGCCTGGCACACATGAGCGACTACATGCTGCAGTGCCTGCGCAACGACAGCAGAGTTGCCCACATTTTAACCTGTGCGGACTACTGGGTTGCCACCCTGCTGGATCCACGCTACAAAGACAATGTGCCCACCTTACTTCCTGCACTGGAGCGTGATAGGAAGATGCGCGAGTACAAGCGCACGTTGGTAGACGCGCTACTGAGAGCATTCCCAAATGTCACAGGGGAACAAGTGGAAGCCCAAGGCCAAGGCAGAGGAGGAGCAAGAGGTCGCCAAGGCAGCTGTGTCACGGCCAGCTCCTCTGAGGGCAGGGTTAGCATGGCAGAGATGTGGAAAACTTTTGTCAACACGCCACAGCTAACTGCACCACCACCTGATACGCAACGTGTTAGCAGGAGGCAACATTTCACTAACATGGTGGAACAGTACGTGTGCACACCCCTCCACGTACTGACTGATGGTTCGGCCCCATTCAACTTCTGGGTCTCTAAATTGTCCACGTGGCCAGAGCTAGCCTTTTATGCCTTGGAGGTGCTGGCCTGCCCGGCAGCCAGCGTTTTGTCTGAACGTGTATTCAGCACGGCAGGGGGCGTCATTACAGACAAACGCAGCCGCCTGTCTACAGCCAATGTGGACAAGCTGACGTTCATAAAAATGAACCAGGCATGGATCCCACAGGACCTGTCCGTCCCTTGTCCAGATTAGACATTAACTACCTCCCCATAACCATATATTATTGGACTCCAGGGCACTTCCTCATTCAATCCTATTTTTATTTTCATTTTACCATTATATTGCGATGCTACCCAAAGTTGAATGAACCTCTCCTCTGCCTGTGTGCTAGGCCTAAATATATGCCAATGGACTGTTGCAGTGGTGGCTGACATGAAGCCTGATTCTCTGCTATGACATGCAGACTAATTCTCTGCTGACATGAAGCCAGATTGTCTGTTACGGGACCTCTCTCCTCTGCCTGGGTGCTGGGCCTAAATTTATGACAATGGACTGTTGCAGTGGTGGCTGACGTGAAGCCTGATTCTCTGCTATGACATGCAGACTGATTCTCTGCTGACATGAAGCCAGATCCTCTGTTACGGGACCTCTCTCCTCTGCCTGGGTGCTGGGCCTAAATTTATGACAATGGACTGTTGCAGTGGTGGCTGACGTGAAGCCTGATTCTCTGCTATGACATGCAGACTGATTCTCTGCTGACATGAAGCCAGATCCTCTTTTACGGGACCTCTCTCCTCTGCCTGGGTGCTGGGCCTAAATTTATGACAATGGACTGTTGCAGTGGTGGCTGACGTGAAGCCTGATTCTCTGCTATGACATGCAGACTGATTCTCTGCTGACATGAAGCCAGATCCTCTTTTACGGGACCTCTCTCCTCTGCCTGGGTGCTGGGCCTAAATTTATGACAATGGACTGTTGCAGTGGTGGCTGACGTGAAGCCTCATTCTCTGCTATGACATGCAGACTGATTCTCTGCTGACATGAAGCCAGATCCTCTGTTACGGGACCTCTCTCCTCTGCCTGGGTGCTGGGCCTGAATATATGCCAATGGACTGTTGCAGTGGTGGGTGACGTGAAGCCTCATTCTCTGCTATGACATGCAGACTAATTCTCTGCTGACATGAAGCCAGATTGTCTGTTACGGGACCTCTCTCCTCTGCCTGTGTGTGTGCTGGGCCTAAATATATGCCAATGGACTGTTGCAGTGGTGGCTGACGTGAAGCCTCATTCTCTGCTATGACATGCAGACTGATTCTCTGCTGACATGAAGCCAGATCCTCTGTTACGGGACCTCTCTCCTCTGCCTGGGTGCTGGGCCTAAATTTATGACAATGGACTGTTGCAGTGGTGGCTGACGTGAAGCCTGATTCTCTGCTATGACATGCAGACTGATTCTCTGCTGTCATGAAGCCAGATTGTCTGTTACGGGACCTTTCTCCTCTACCTGGGTTCTGGGCCTAAATTTATGAAAATTGACTCTTACAGTGGTGGGTGACGTGAAGCCTGATTCTCTGCTATGATATGAAGACTGATTCTCTGCTGACATGAAGCCAGATTGTCTGTTACGGGACCTTTCTCCTCTGCCTGGGTTCTGGGCCTAAATTTATGAAAATTGACTCTTACAGTGGTGGGTGACGTGAAGCCTGATTCTCTGCTATGATATGAAGACTGATTCTCTGCTGACATGAAGCCAGATTGTCTGTTACGGGACCTTTCTCCTCTGCCTGGGTTCTGGGCCTAAATTTATGAAAATTGACTCTTACAGTGGTGGGTGACGTGAAGCCTGATTCTCTGCTATGATATGAAGACTGATTCTCTGCTGACATGAAGCCAGATTGTCTGTTACGGGACCTTTCTCCTCTGCCTGGGTTCTGGGCCTAAATTTATGAAAATTGACTCTTACAGTGGTGGGTGACGTGAAGCCTGATTCTCTGCTATGATATGAAGACTGATTCTCTGCTGACATGAAGCCAGATTGTCTGTTACGGGACCTTTCTCCTCTGCCTGGGTTCTGGGCCTAAATTTATGAAAATTGACTCTTACAGTGGTGGGTGACGTGAAGCCTGATTCTCTGCTATGATATGAAGACTGATTCTCTGCTGACATGAAGCCAGATTGTCTGTTACGGGACCTTTCTCCTCTGCCTGGGTTCTGGGCCTAAATTTATGAAAATTGACTCTTACAGTGGTGGGTGACGTGAAGCCTGATTCTCTGCTATGATATGAAGACTGATTCTCTGCTGACATGAAGCCAGATTGTCTGTTACGGGACCTTTCTCCTCTGCCTGGGTTCTGGGCCTAAATTTATGAAAATTGACTCTTACAGTGGTGGGTGACGTGAAGCCTGATTCTCTGCTATGATATGAAGACTGATTCTCTGCTGACATGAAGCCAGATTCTCTGTTACGGGACCTCTCTCCTCTGCCTGGGTGCTGGGCCTAAATTTATGACAATGGACTGTTGCAGTGGTGGCTGACGTGAAGCCTGATTCTCTGCTATGACATGCAGACTGATTCTCTGCTGACATGAAGCCAGATTCTCTGTTACGGGACCTCTCTCCTCTGCCTGTGTGTGTGCTGGGCCTAAATATATGCCAATGGACTGTTGCAGTGGTGGCTGACGTGAAGCCTCATTCTCTGCTATGACATGCAGACTAATTCTCTGCTGACATGAAGACAGATTCTCTGTTACGGGACCTCTCTCCTCTGCCTGGGTGCCGGGGCCTAAATATCTGAGAATGGACTGTTCCAGTGGTGGGTGACGGGAAGCCAGATTCTCTGCTATGGAACCTCTCTCCAATTGATTTTGGTTAATTTTTATTTATTTAATTTTTATTTTAATTCATTTCCCTATCCACATTTGTTTGCAGGGGATTTACCTACATGTTGCTGCCTTTTGCAGCCCTCTAGCTCTTTCCTGGGCTGTTTTACAGCCTTTTTAGTGCCGAAAAGTTCGGGTCCCCATTGACTTCAATGGGGTTCGGGTTCGGGACGAAGTTCGGATCGGGTTCGGATCCCGAACCCGAACATTTCCGGGATGTTCGGCCGAACTTCTCGAACCCGAACATCCAGGTGTTCGCTCAACTCTAGTCATGTCCTTCAGTCAGCAGCGCGTGCAAATGCAGGAGGTGAAAGTTTTTTTTTTTTTTAATTAACACGGTGGGTAGCGCTATAGGTAGAAAAAAATTATTAAGATATCAGCTGGGTATATACTGTGTACTCTCCCCGGAATATACTGTATACAGCGGCTCATCATCCTGAGGAGGACATGGTACAGTATGTGGGGGGTCTGGAAGGTCCTGGCAGCGCACACCTCACAGACTGGCGGCGCTGTGTGTACAGATATGTGTGATATTTCATCACCAAGATTCACACTTTACACAAGTCTGTGAGTAAGATGTGACCGCGCCTGAGCAGATACCACAGACATTATGTACAAGCAGCACAGGACCTGCTGCAGCCACATCACTGCCCTGCCAGGACCTTCCACTCTCACCGTCACCTTCTCACCTACAGCGGCGCCATGTGGACTATTACATGTAGGAGAAGATGTCACCATAGCCCCGTAGTTATAGCAGCGGAGGATAGATATCTGTCTGCTGCTCCATTCAGCGGGGACCGTGGACAACTGATAGTGCGACTAGCATCAGGACACCTGCCGATCACTTATCCCCTATGATGTGGATAGCAGATAAGTCGTCTTAGGCTACTTTCACACTTGCGCTTGATCGGATCCGTTCTGAACGGATCCGATGATATTAATGCAGACGGAGGCTCCGTTCAGTACGGATCCGTCTGAATTAATAACTTAGAAAAATTTCTAAGTGCGCAAGATGCCTGAGCGGATCCGTTCAGACTTTCAATGTAAAGTCAATGGGGGACGGATCCGCTTGAAGATTGAGCCATATGGTGTCATCTTCAAGCGGATCCGTTCCTATTGACTTACATTGTAAGTCTGAACGGATCCGCTCGCCTCCGCACGGCCAGGCGGACAGCTAAATGCTGCAAGCAGCGTTCAGCTGTCCGCCT
This sequence comes from Bufo gargarizans, assembly GCF_014858855.1. NCBI lineage: Eukaryota > Metazoa > Chordata > Amphibia > Anura > Bufonidae > Bufo > Bufo gargarizans. The sequence continues at coordinate 26,353,718 of NC_058082.1, forward strand.
GGCCGTGCGGAGGCGAGCGGAGCGGAGGCTGAACGCCGCCAGACTGATGCCGTCTGAGCGGATCCGCTCCATTCAGACTGCATCAGGGCTGGACGGAGGCGTTCGGGTCCGCTCGTGAGCTCCTTCAAACGGAGCTCACGAACGGACCTATGAACGCTAGTGTGAAAGGAGCCTTAATAGGACAACCCCTTTACTAGTGAGACGTGGATGGGAATGATTGTAGTTCCTACACAGGGTCTAATAGACAATAGGGGGCAGTATTATTAGGATAGTGATGGGACCCCTCGCCTGCAAGGCTCTTGTGCAGTTGCACAGGTTGAACAGTTATATCAGGGATAGGCAACATCCAGCACTCCAACAGTTGTGAAACTACAACTCCCAGCATGCACAATTGTTCTGCTCTTCTCAGAAGACAATAGGGCATAATGGGCATTATAGATATACTAATGCTGGGAGTGACCAAGGCTGCTGACCCCTGTGTAAAACTTAAATTTGCAGCAAAAAAAACCATACCGGTGGTGGTCTTCTACTGTATTTCACATGGAGATGATTAAAGAAGTCGGTTACGTTTTGAATCCACCACTACAAGGCCATAAACAGGTGGGTGCTGGGAAACCTGCTGTCCATGGACTACGTGCGCAAAAAACGGCCGTCAACAGCGGCCACGTCTATAGAAATCAAGATGGCGGAGGTAACGTCATCTACCTGTTTGCCTAGCTGCTTCCTCTTCTGTGCCGGCTCAGAGAGCATTCAGCACATGCGCAGATACAGGGGCTCCTGCTGCGTGTTTGCACATGCGCTGAATGCTTTCAACTGCCATTTTCACTGCTATGGACGTGATGCTGGAGTCAACTGTTTACACACAGAATCCATGCGAGGGGCCAAGAACTGGGGAGCTGCACTAAGAGATGGGGGAGGGATGGATTTCCTATGTCAGCGCCCTGCAGTGTGCGGCATAAAGGGGTCGCCCAATCAATCCACTGAAAATAAATGGCGGCACGCTCCCCTGGGCGCCATATAACCAATGTATTCTCTATGTAACATGGAGCCCACAGAGCACCATACAGCGACACAATGAGGGCCTACACTGCACAGTCCTGAGCGGCAGGGACTCTGTGCCCGGATTCATCCAGACTGGAGATTCCTACGTCAGACCTGATCTTCTGGGCCCCGGAGTGAGATGGACCAGATATATGAAGGGGAAGATGATTCTTAATAAATCAGACACATCTCAGGCCCACCATACACAAGAAACTAAATTCTACGCCATCCAGGAGCTGGATTAGACGCGAGATAAAATTTATGCCGGTTCCTGGTGTAAATTACAGTAAATCCGGTGGAGGCTTCGCTCCTCACATTTTTGAGCCACTTGGAAAAAATGTTGAGAAGCACAAAAGTCACATATTATGGTGTAAATACAGCATGCGCCACAATCTGTGACTTTTTTCCGCCACTATTGGACACACATAAACTTCATGATGCGGTTTTCCTACAGACAAAGCCGGGAGGGGATCAAAAGGTAGAAAAAGTTTATTAAAATATCAGGGAAGTGAAAAATAAGAGGCTAATAATCTAGAGGAGATAACAACCATTGTAGATACTGAGCAGTTGGCAGGAAGCATCATGGCGGCCAGGCTGTGGTGATGTCACAGAGCAGTGATCTACAACAGGTTCCTCTCTATGACATCACAATGTCCAGGAACCTAGAAGACACCTCTGCACAGTCAGTTCAGCGCCATTTTCTTGAGTTCACACCTCGGTGTATACTTTATTTTGGCTCCGGAAGAGAGAGCTAGAACGTTTTCTAGTGTTTGCTTCCGATTATTTTGTCCTTTGATTTTTTTCCTCAAGGCCCAAAAACATCGGGGCCATTTGAGGACATTTTCATCAGGTCCAGCTCGGGAAACCAGAGATGGGATCCCGGGAATTACGACAGCTAAACGCTGATAACAACACCTGGCTCAGTCGCCCCGAGAACGAGGGTAAGTGACACTCTGAAGAAGAGTTAAAGGGAACCTGTCACCGGGATATTGTGTATAGAGCTGAGGACATGGGTTGCTAGATGACCGCTAGCACATCCGCAATACCCAGTCCCCATAGCTCTGTGTGCTTTTATTGTGTTAAAAAAACGATTTGATTCATATGCAAATTAACCTGAGATGAGTCCTGTCCCTGACTCATCTCAGGTTAATTTGCATATGAATCAAATCGTTTTTTTGACACAATAAAAGCACACAGAGCTATGGGGACTGGGTATTGCGGATGTGCTAGCGGTCATCTAGCAACCCATGTCCTCAGCTCTATACAGAAAATCCCAGTGACAGGTTCCCTTTAAAGACTTTGCTTTTTATTATTTGTACTGAGGACAACTAGTCTAAACTCCAACAGGACACATGGGGGCAACTATGTCATCTGGTGATAACTGAGATGTTAAAGGGGTTGGATATGGAGTTAGAGATGTTATGTGGGGAAATTTATCTTGCCTTGCATACCAGAATTCTGGTTGAAAAAAGTCCCAAAATAGGAATCTGAGACTTATAGGAGCTTACGTGCTCACATATTTTGAAATATTTTATAGTTACTCCACTCACTCAAGCTAAAGTGGTTATCATGTCTAGCTGATTTAAGCCAGAATCATAGATCGCAAAAATGTCACAGTCTTGCTCCAGTGAAGGAGAGGTGCAGAAAGTGGAGGAACATCTCCAGACAGAAAAGTAAGGCTACTTTCACACTTGCGTTCGTCGGTCCGCTCGTGAGCTCCGTTTGAAGGAGCTCACGAGCGGACCCGAACGCCTCCGTCCAGCCCTGATGCAGTCTGAATGGAGCGGATCCGCTCAGACTGCATCACTCTGGCGGCGTTCAGCCTCCGCTCCGCTCGCCTCTGCAAGGACAGGCGTTCAGCTGTCCGCCTGGCCGTGCGGAGGCAAGCGGATCCGTTCAGACTTACAATGTAAGTCAATGGGAACGGATCCGCTTGAAGATGACACCATATGGCTCAATCTTCAAGCGGATCCGTCCCCCATTGACTTTACATTGAAAGTCTGAACAGATCCGCTCAGGCTACTTTCACACTTAGAATTTTTTCTAAGTTATTAATGCAGACGGATCCGTACTGAACGGAGCCTCCGTCTGCATTAATATGATCGGATCCGTTCAGAACGCTAGTGTGAAAGTAGCCTTAGACTTAAGCAGGCAGCAAATTTATCAAACTTCTTGTGAGATTTCATTGATTTGGCACAAATTATGGCAACGCAGTCTCCTGAAAAACGGACTATAAAATTCTCCCATAGTCATTGTTGATGTTCTGCTCCGTCTTCTATATTTCAAAAGGTAGGTCCCCTTGTTGGACAAGTCTTTTGTGCTGTCCACAAACAGGTCCTGTCAATAAGATGTCCACTGATGGAGGGTCCTGTGACCAGACACATCACTCAGTCTCCTTCATACAAATACACGGCACCTGACATCTGTACTTGCTCCGCTGGGAGTTTAGTGCTGGAGCCATGTGTCTGTATGGAGGAGGATGAGTGATGTGTCTCGTCAAACCATCAGTGATCATCTTATGGACCCCTGATCACCCCCCTGTCATTGATCACCCCCCCCCCCCCCCCCCGGTAAGGCTCCATTCAGACGTCCGTATGTGTTTTGTGGATCCGTGGATCCGCAAAACACGGACACCGCGGATCTGCAAAACACGGACACCAGCAATGTGCTTTCCGCATTTTGCGGATCCGCACATTGCCAGAACTATAAAGAAAATGCCTTTTCTTGTCCGCAATTGCGGACAAGAATAGTACATGTTCTATAGGCTCTACAAAAAACGCAGTGTTCACCCGATCAGGCCTGATCTTGTGCGCACACTTGCGTTCAGTTCGCCCCACCGCAGTGCCAGAATATTTTTTTTCTGATCACTGCAAAAACACCGTAAAATCACTGCGGCGCTATAAAGATCACTTTTGAGGGGCATGGCGAGTTCATAGAAGATTTTAATTTTTTTGGGCACAAGTTAACGGAAATTTATTTATTTATTTTTTTTCTTACAAAGTCTCATATTCCACTAACTTGTGACAAAAAAATAAAATCTCACATGAACTCACCATACCCCTCACGGAATCCAAATGCGTAAATTTTTTTTTAGACATTTAGATTCCAGACTTCTTCTCACGCTTTAGGGTTTAGAAAAGTCTTGACAACCAGTGATGGCCAGTTCGCCGTGTTCGCCCGCGAACACATGCGGGCTGCCATCTTAACTCACAAGTCCGGCGGTACACAGGTAAGCCCTTACCTGTGCCTGTGAGCGAGTCGGTCTGAAATCAAATGCGGTCTCCGGAAGCAGGCACTTCCGAGAACAGCCCGATGAAGGCCCCCGGAGGCTGTTCTCGAAACTGCCTGCTCCCGGTGACTGCATTTGATTTCAGGCGGGCTCACACACAGGCACAGGTAAGGGCTTACCTGTGCCTCGACGGACTTGTGAGTTAAGATGGCAGCCCGCATGTGTTCGCGGGCGAACAATGCGAACTGGCCATCACTGGTTGTCAAGACTTTTTTAAGCGATGGCCCATCCTCAGGATAGACCATCACAGGATGATCAACAGGGTTCCGGCACCACATATCCTTGTCGATCAGCTGTCACAGAAGTCAGCGCTGGAGCTACAGAGCCCATTGCAGTGGACAGCGCTCATCACAGCTCCCATTGACTTCAATGACAGCAGCAGTGACAAGCGCTGGACTCTACAATGCTGAATAGGCTATAATTTAAAAAAAGCTGGACAACCCCTTCAACAGGAACTAAAAAAAATACTACCTAAGTCACTATCTCCAAGCTACAACAGCAGACAGATAAAGAAGAACAAATATTAGATAGATAGATAGATAGATAGATAGATAGATAGATAGATAGAAAGATCCAGTATCTGGAGCCCATCTTCTGCTCTATGTCAATCATATACTGGAAATACTTCAATTCTTCTTAATTTCTTCGCTCTTTTAGGTCAGACTATCCTGCGAGAACGGTTACGATCAGTTCAGAGAACATCTGGGAGAGACAGGCAACATCGTAATGTCTCCAGGATCAGAGCTCCACCTCGGCAAATAACATCTGCCAGGGAGAGGAGCCGTTCTCCAATAAGAGCTGTGCCGGCCCAAGACCCCCGACCATCTGGGGAGAGCAGCCAGGAGAGTGCTGAGACCACCACCCCTGAGTTCCACCATCCTCGGCCCATACCACCGAGCCGCAGGACCAGGGAGATGCAGCCACCCAGGAGGTCTCCCATACACCCTGCAGAACGCCACTTTAACATCTTAATGCAGGGGATGGGCACCATGAGACCTCAGGCCATACCACCGCCAGAGCCCCCAACACCGGCTCCACTGGGTGTGCCTCACCAGCCTCCACCAAGCTCCAGGGCCGCGCAAATTGGAGACCTCCCTGCAAGGAACATCAATGCAGAGGAGAAACAGTCGTGTGTCATCTGCCTCACTGATTTCATCCAGGGTGAGCAGGTGACATCACTGCCCTGCGGCCACATCTACCACCAGGCCTGCATCGACCAGTGGCTCCGGAACAACACCCGCTGTCCCCTGTGCCGCAGGGACTGCTTTTAGTAGAGCATAACACCACATCTACTTCTTCTGTCAATACCACCAAGACAGAAGAAAACCGCACAGGGCGCCGAGGGGGCGTGATAATTGCTGAAAGAGTCTTTGGAGTTTTCCCAGGTAAGTGATTTTTAAATGCAGCAAAATTCCCACTTTCTCACTTACTATTTTAATCTCTGCTACATCAGTTCATATCTATATATTTGTTTTTCAGATTCCAACCTATGGGAAGACTTCATCTTGGTCACCATCCAATTTCATGCACATAAAAAGCAATGACAAGACCGATACGGGTGCAGCACCACACAGACTATAAATACCACCATGAGTCTTACTTTTTGGAGCTGGCCTCCCAGCTAAGCCCCTGCACCCCTCCAACTTCAGCATTTCCCTCTCTTGATCTCACAGAGGCATGTTCTGGGGATGTAGCGCCTGAGCCCGTCTCTGAGCCTCCTGAGCTGCCAACGTTTCCTCTTAATCTGCTCAAAAAGACTGGTCAACACTGACTTCATCAGAAGAGACATCTGCAAGACACCCATGTCCACCTACCTTTTACCTGAAGAACATCACCTACAGGTGGAGGACCCACTTTCACCCTCTACATCTAGAAGGCCTACAAGACTTATCTGATCTGCATGGCTTCCTCCAGGCCTTGGGACCTGATATTGCTTCCTACAACTGGTACCTGATAATGGGTATCTCTTCTCCAAGTTCCAAATTCCTGCTTGATTCATCAGCACCTGCCATGGACACTTTCTAAAGGACTGTAAGAAACCATGTAACATCTCTGGTCCACCTCCACTGGTCTCCACTTCTTGATGAATAAATATTGCTGGTGACTTATCGTACAACTGCTTGTCCATTCTTAGTGATGAGGGAATGTTTTTTCTTTCTCCATCTTTCTGATCACAGCGGGCTGCCTTCCATTTTCCCCCAGCAGGGGGCAGTGCTTGGTCCCTGTAATAATACAGCATGGGCCTCCTCTAAATCCCTTTTTGGGTGCCGTCCCCTCCAGGTATTCCCTTCTCACACAGCACCACCTCCCTAATTATGCTTTATATATTCCCTAGACCTGAGTCATCAAATTGTGTTTTCTTTTCTTTTTAAAATCTTTTTATTAGTTCATAGAAATAGGAGAGACAGGTTAAAACAGTTACATATGTAGTGATACATCATGAAGACACAACTGTTGTAACCAGAAACAACTGGATCTGAAACAGGTTGATAGGCAAGCAAGGACAATTGGGTTGCAGGCAATCAGGTCTCATACCAAATGTTGGGGGAGGATATATATTTATTTATTTATTTTGTAGACATTTGAGAGTTCCATAGTTCATATGCTTTGTTCTTCAATTGTTGAGCATAGGCTGTAAGGTGCAGGTTAACCTGAGTAGTAGAGGGGGGGGTAGTACGCGCTATGGTATGATACTGACGAGCTCCAGACAGCAGTCCTTCACCATGTAACTGCAATGAGAGGAGAGGGTGGTGGGGAAGAAAAGAGGTCTATGATGGGCCTAATATTGTGTCGCCACTAAGCGTATAATGGTTCGGTGGCTGTTATATCCTGATTATCTAGTTTGCGTAACTGGATATATATAAGGGGGAGTACTGGGGATAGCTATATGGGAGACAGTAAAGAGTTGGGTTATCGATCTATCTCTTTCTTACTGGCTCTCCATGACACCCAGAGAGACCAGATATTACTAAACTTCTGGTGGTATCTTTTTTCCCAATGAGAGAGTTCCTCCAGTCTGGAAATAGATTCAGTCTTGTCAATCCAAAGAGAGATGGAGGGACTGGCCCTAGACTTCCAATTAAGGGCTATTAATAATCTTGCTGCTGCTAGAAGTACTGTACTCTTAACAGGTATTTTTTTCTGGTTTGTGAGTGAATCGGGAATTAGTTATATTAAAGCAATTTTTGGGCAAGTGGGCCACTGGAAGTGAGTTAATTTGAAGATAGCCTTGATATTTTCAAAAATCTCTCTCCAAAAGCAGGGGGCATGACCACCATATGCGCATAAAAGTGCCTCTGTCGGCCTGGCATCTCCAGCATGAATCTGAAGTGGAGTCGTACATCATGTGTAGCTTGTCTGGTGTCAAGTACCACCTAATCAGTACCTTATAAGCATTTTCTGGTATTGTGATGCATCTAGAGATGAGTTTAGGTGACACCAAAATTTTGTGCAGGTCTTTGTCCGAGAATTTCACATCCAGGTCTCTCTCCCATTCTCGTATGAAGTAAAGAGAGGTTGAAGCCTCCAATCCTAGTAAATTGTGGCATATAATAGAGGTTAGTCTGGTTGGATGTTGTGTCTGGGACATAAGCTTCTCAAACCATGTGAGTGAGGGTGACTGTCTATCTGATGATACGGCGTTCCTAATGGAGGATCTGATACAGGCATATTATAGTTCGTTTAAACCTGTCAGTTGGAATTTTGTTATTAATGTGGGTAAGTCTATAAATGTTCCGTCTTGCTCTAAAAACTCTGATATTGGAGCTGTCGAATTACGGATTTGTGACGGTGGAGAGGAGTAACCACTCCTGGAGGAGAATGTGCAATCCCCTATATTCAGTAAAGGAGAGGGGAACCTGGAGCAAAACCCTCTGATTTCTGAGGTTTTCCAAACCGAGTATTATCTTTTGGAATTGGTGGGGAAACTGTAGGATTGGAGAAAACCATGGCCCTCAGCGGGTGGTCATCAAATAGTGTTTTCTAATGTTTTTTAAAGTCATCATCATTTTACATGGTCAAAAAATTGTTTATTCATGTCCAGTGTTTGCCCAACTCCCTAGTTACCTGTTTAAAACTTGTGTAATTATACAAAATTAGGGGGTCACTTAAGGGTGGGCGTTATATACGATATGAACTATATAAATTCCGGCCACGATATAGATTTTAGTTATATCGCCATGTCGTGATAGATGACCACGGAGCAGTAGTGAATTGAAGAAGCTTCTCACTTACCGCTCCGTGGCCTTCCGACTCTGCACCGCGCTGCAGGGCCTTGCATTCACACATCGTCAGCGCGCTGGCTGGCGCTGTGTATGACATCAGATCCCTCCCAGTGCATGCTGGGAAGAAGACGCGGTCCGTCTCCTGCAGACTCCATCAGCCAGCCGCGCACCCTGCAGGATAGGCAAGTATATTAGCAGGGGCCCGAATCTACCGGGGGGCGGTGGATGGCTATGGCATGGGGCTGATGGCGCTGGCTGGGGGACATGGATGATGGGAAATGGCAATGGTATGGAGCTGATGGCGTTGGCTGGGGGACATGGATGATGGGAAATGGCAATGGTATGGAGCTGATGGCGTTGGCTGGGGGACATGGATGATGGCAAAATTTGTACTTTATTTTAAACAATTTTGTGTTTTACTAACACTTCATGTTTACATCTTAAAAATATATTGATAAGTTTTGTCATTTGCATACATACAGAAGAAAATAATAAATCACGATATATCGTTATATCGCACATGCTTCAAATTATATCGCTATATAGATTTTAGGCCATATCGCCCAACCCTAGGGTCACTTATCAAACCAGATGCGTCATTTTTGTGAAGTAAAAAAGTTGCAAGTCATGCCAAGTGCAACATTTCCATGGCAACAGTGACATTTTTGCGACTTTTCATGATATTTTTCACAGTGACCTATGCTTTAGGCTACGGCAGGGATGCTCAACCTGCAGCCCTCCAGCTGTTGCAAAACTACAACTCCCAGCATGCCCTTATAGCTGGAACAGCTGGAGGGTGGTAAGTTGGGCATTCCTGGTCAAGGGCTACAACTACATTGCGACAAGTTTCCCGCAACATTCATGTTGCACCGATGTCGCGCAACATTTATTGTCATGATAGTCAATAGTGTCACACTGCGAGATGCTACATGCTGCGACTGTCACACATAAATCCTGAGCTCACAGCCTAGGAGCTTTTTTTCTTCCTGGCTGTGATGTTCTGCGCTGAGATTGGACAGCGCTACAGCCAGGGAGAAGGAACGCCCAGGGAGAAACAGGGCCGACTCCTCCCTGGTGAACCGATAGTAGCAATTACCATACAGCGCGGGAGAAGGTAACGGGGCCACAGCGGGCGAACGGAGCGGCTCCCAGGGATAATAGTAAGTGCAGTGAGATCCCTGGGCGCCGCTCTACATGTCCAGATAGTTATCTTACAATGTTCGGACCCATGAAAGGTCCTCTTTAATTCTTCTGGAACACATTAAGGGTTAAAATCGGTTTTGAATAACTTGAAGGGTATAGTTTCTAAAATGGGGTCATTTATAGGTGTTTTCTACTATGTAAGCCCCACAAAGTGACTTCAGAACTGTACAATTACATAACTGATCAGTTTTATCCCAATGCATTCTAAATGGAGAAAAATCCGTTCAGGATGCCATCAGTTCAGTTACTGAACAGCGTTTTGGACGGAGGAAATACCGCAGCATGCTGCGGTATTATCTCCGTCCAAAATTCCTGGTCAGTTGCCAGAATGCCAGATCCGGCATTAATTTACATTGAAATGTATTAGTGCCGGATCTGGCATTAAAAATACTGCAATGCCGGATCTGTCCTTCCGGTCTGCGCATGCGCAGACCGGTAAAAATGTGAAAAAAATATATAAAACAGATCCGTTCTTGCAATGCATTTGTAAGACGGATCCGCATCCGGATCCGTCTACAAATGCTGTCCGTTTGCATGCAGATTGCCTGATGCCGGATCACTCTGCCGCAAGTGTGAAATTAGCCTTAAGTAATAACTATTTTTGAGGTATCAATATCTGCCTTAAAAACTTTGAAAATTTCTAATTTTCTCCAAGTTTTTTTTTTAAAAACAAAGGTGATTTATATTGACTCAAATTTACCACTGTCATGAAGTACAATGTGTCATAAGAAAACAACCTCAGAATTGGTTGGATAAGTAAAAGTGTTCCAAAGTTATTACCACATAAAGTGACACATGTCAGATTTCCAAAATTTGGCCTGGTCCTTAAGGTGAAAAATGGCTTGGTACTGAAGGGGTTAATAGCCTCATGCATTTCCCATGTAATAACAATTCTGGTGCATCTATTCCTATGTCTGTATGCTGTGCCGTTCCTTTACTATTTCTTCTAGAAGTTAGAATTGCTAGCAGTCTGCAGTAAGGGTACAGAGGGGGGTAACCAGTTGGGGGCGTGTACCTGCACAGACTCACTCTATCCAATCAGTGCTGTCATTGTCAGACTGTGTAGGTACACCCCCCCCAACTGGTTACCTTCCTCTGTACCCTTACTGAAGGCTAATAGCAATTCATTAATAACTTCTAGTAGAAATAATAAAGGAACGGCACAACATAGAGCCATAATAGATGTCCCATAATTGTTAGTATGTGGGGAATGTATGAAGCTATTAAAACAGGCGTGTCAGGAGTGGTGAGAGGTCCTCTTTTAATGATAAGTGACCCTCTTTAATGCGTTCTTGTGCTCTATGCAAATGACAACAAAAATGTTATATCTTACATATTTTGGGGAATACTATCGCTCCTTACAGCACATAAATGCTCCTCTGAAATTGTGAGGAGAAGGTATGCAAATCAGCTCTTAGCACGCTCTTACTATGATGTAAGGTAGTTATCCTATAAGCCAATGTTCGACCCTTTAAATAGGTCTTGAAACATGACTTGGATAAAAACTAAGCCAGCACCCCATCTGCAGACAGCTGTTTCAGGGTGACTGCCCCTCACCAGCATGTAACAAAATAGCTGGCTTACATCTGGTGGCATCAGAGGCAGAACTTGCTAAGAGCTCAGAATTCCAAAGGCGCATGCATGGACTATAAGCCTCCTCACAACGATTAAGGCGCTCTCCGTAAGGAGAGATACAGGTAGTAGCCCCCAAATCCTGAAATAGGCCTCTCACCCAATTAAGCTACTACTCAGCAGTGATGAGCAATCAGAGGCAGAGCCTGCTAAGAGCTCATTTGTATACCATCTCACATTTCTGTATGTTGAGGAATCAGCTGGCATGAAAGTTCCAACCCAGCCTCCCAGCTCATTCAACTCTCACTCCAAGCTCTTACCCAGATCCCACGCCTGCACTGTTCCTTTCATGTGCTGTACAGTCGCATCATCAATTTCACAGTGGGCACCGGCATAGTTAATGCTGCTGGTGTGCACATAGAAAGGGCAGTGTGGAATAGCGGAAAACAGTCAGCGCAAGGCGCATGCACAGGATTTCGTGCAAGAAAATTGTAGGTAAAAATCCCATTCAAAAACAAATGGATAGAGAAGAGGCGGAGAGAAATCGTAAGCGATTACGTGTCAATACTCGTTTGCAAAGTGACGGGAAAAGTTTATAGGGTGATTTCTGAAAAAAACATGTTTATATAAACATTAATTTGTGACATCATCACTGTGTCAGAAGTCAAGATTACATAATTAAGAGTATACTAAATGAACCATAGCAACCAAATGTTAATACACACCCTGTTAGTCGTTCAACCTCATCAAGTCCATAGACGGACTGTTCGCCGTTAGAGGGGCCTGAGTCCTCCAGCCCGGATCAAACCTCAAATCCCAGCACAGCCCTCAGTTCACAGCACACAGACTCCTGAGCTCCACTGTCAGAGGGAAGTAAATCCACCATACCTGGCGGTGCTGGCTGGTTTTTATGCCTGGCAAAACCCGGCCTGGAACATGGGGAGTAGTCACCCACCCAGCACTTTGACTACTCCCAGTAAGAGCCGTCCTGGATCAGCTATAACAGCCATACTAAATCTCAAGGTGTCAGTTAGCAATAGCTGCTGCTGACACATAAAATATCGGCTCTTACTTCACAGAGGCCAGGAACCTCGTTGACACATACCTTCCATCCACGATGATTCCAGGTACCTTCTTACATACCCCTCCCCCCCTTTGTTCAACCATGAGGAGTGGAAGTGGAAAAAGCCTCTTCCGCCTGTTCATTCGAGCAAAACATCACAGATTTTCGCCCCTTCAAGAGCTCGGTCAAGGGCACGGCTATAGTGGCAAAGTGGGGAACAAATCTCATGTAATAGCCTATCATTCCTAGGAATAACTACTTGTTTAGTGGTGACAGGTCGGGGCCAATTTCCTATCGCCTCAATTTTGTTTACTTGGGGTTTGATGACCGCGCACAATGACATACAGTACCACAGGTATTTTGTCTCCTCTAACCCTATCGCACATTTTTTGGGGGGGTTAGCAGTTAGTCCAGCTTTTCGAAGGGAGTCTACTACAGCCTGCGCTTTGAGCAGGTGACTTTCCCAGTCGGTACTGTGGATGACAATACATCCAGGTAAGCTGAAACGTACCGACAATGTGGTCGCAGCCCAATATCCATTAGCCTTTGAAAAGTGGCGGGGGGCGCCATGCAGACCAAAGGGTAACACCTTATACTGGTACAGCCCCTCTGGTGTGATGAAGGCCGTATTCTCTTTGGCAGCCTCCGTTAAGGGTACCTGCCAGTACCCTTTGGTGAGGTCCAAAACAGAAAAATACCGGGCTTGTCCTAACCTCTCAATCAGCTCGTCTAGCCGGGGCATGGGATACGCGTCGAACTTAGATACCTTGTTTAATTTTCGAAAATTACAAAACCGCAACGTCCCGTCTGGTTTGGATATCAGTACTATAGGGCTGGCCCACTCACTTCTAGACTCCTCGATGACGTCTAGTTGCAGCATCAGTTGTACTTCATCAGAGATGGCCTGTCACTGAGCCTCGGTTACTCGGTATGGTTTCAACCGGATTTTGGACTGAGGCTCAGTGACAGTGTCATGCTGGATTATGGAAGTGCATCCAGGGAGGTCTGAGAACACGTCTGTGTTCCTGCTGATGACCTCCCTGGTCTCCTGAGTCTGTTTAGAGGAGAGGCTGTCAGCAATCTTCACTGTGGCAACCGCTTCCCTTACATCAGACTGAGGGGCCGGAGCCTCTCCCCCTAGAAAACTCAGCCGCGGGCTATCGTCCGTACTGGTCTTCCCTATCTTTCCAAGGTGTGAGCAAATTCACATGGTAAACTTGCTCCGGCTTCCGCTGCCCTGGCTGGTGTACCTTGTAGTTTACTTCTCCAACCTTTTAGAGTACCTCGAAGGGTCCTTGCCACCTAGCCAGTAACCTACTGTCCACTGTCAGTACCAAAACCAGATCTCCCGGGTTAAAGATCGGGACCCGAGCCTGCCAATTATACACCCGACTTTGAGCTCGCTGAGCTGCCTCCATATGTTCCTTTACCAGCGGCAACACAGTTTCCATTCCTATGGTTGCAATGTTTTCAGCTCATTCACAGAGTCTTTTTTTACCTAAGAGCTAAAACATTGCGACTAGTGTTGAGTGAACTTCTGTTTTCAAGTTTGGCGTACAAGGTTCAGGTTATCTAAGAATTCCGTTATGGATTTCACTACCACGGACCATAAAGGTCCATTCACACCTTCGCAACTGTTTTGCGGTCCGCAAATTGCAGATCCGCCAAACACGGACACCGGCCATGTGCGTTCCGCATTTTGCGGACCGCACATGGCCGGCACTATGATAGAAATGCTATTTTCTGAAGGGAGACAACCGCTTTAAGGGCATTATTTCTATGGGAATGCTGAAAACCGCCGAGCGACACATTCAGTGACTTTCAAAAGTCACATTGAAATGAACAAGAAGTACACTATGCAAAGGCGGCCACCGCTCCATTCCCTTCTATAGGAGCCAGTGCTCGGCTATTTTCTACACTCCCATAGACATTAATAGATGAGTGGTGCACCCTTCGTCAATTTGAGGGCTCAGTTCTAAGGAAAGGTGTGGGTCCCAGAGGAGGGACTCAAACCTATCAGACACTGGGGGCTTATCCTAGCGATGTTCATGATAGAAAAATCCATGTGAGTAACATAAAGCATACCAAAAGAACAATAACTGAATAAAGTTAGGCTACTTTCACACTAGCGGCAGGGGAGTTTGGCAGGCGGTTCCGGTGGATGAACAGCCTGTCGGATCCGTCCTGCCGCTAGTTCACGTGTGCCACAGGACTGCCACTGTCGGGCAGCAGCGCACAGCGATAGGTAGCCGGACTAAAACTACGACATGCAGTACTTTTAGCCCGGCTGCCTCTCGCCGTGCGCTGCCGTGCTCCCGCTGGAACTCCGCCCCCGCCCCTATTATAGTCAATGGGGACGGAACGGCAGTCCGGGAGCACACGTGAACTAGCGGCAGGACGGATCCGACAGGCTGTTCACCCGATGGAACAGCCTGCCGCTAATGTGAAAGTAGCCTTAGGCCCCCTGCCTCCCGTTGCCGTATTGCGGACCGCATTTGCGGATCCGCAATACACGGGTGCCGTTCCGTGGGCATTCCGCATCAAGGATGCGGACCCATTCACTTGAATGGGTCCGCAAATCCGGAGATGCGGAATGGAACCCTACGGAAGCACTATGGAGTGCTTCCGTGGGGTTTCGTCCTGTACTTCCATTCCGCAAAAAGATAGAACATGTCCTATCTTTTTACGGAACGGCCGGATAGCGGACCCATTCAAGTGAATGCACATGGCCGTGAGCGGTCCGTGGTATCCCGGCCTGGCATCCTGCTGAGAGCAGGAGCGCACGACGTCATTGAATGCTATGACGCCGTGCGCTTCATGCCGCTGCTGCACTACAATCTGTACTACACTGTAATACACTCGTATAGATCATACGTGTGCATTCGGTCTTAACCACCTCCGGACCGCCTAACGCACGGATGCGTCCGGAAGGTGGTTGATCTACTCCTCCTGGACGCATCCGTGCATCATCTCGCGATAGCCGAGATTTCCTGTGAACGCGCGCACACAGGCGCGCGCGCTCACAGGAACGGAAGGAAAGCGAGTGGATCTCCAGCCTGCCAGCGGCGATCGCTCGCTGGCAGGCTGGAGATGTGATTTTTTTTAACCCCTAACAGGTATATTAGACGCTGTTTTGATAACATCGTCTAATATACCTGCTACCTGGTCCTCTGGTGGTCCCTTTTGTTTGGATAGACCACCAGAGGACACAGGCAGCTCAGTAAAGTACCAGAAAACACCACTACACTACACCCCCCCCCCCCCCGTCACTTATTAACCCTTTATGAACCACTGATCACCCCTGATCACCCCATATAGACTCCCTGATCACCCCCCTGTCATTGATCACCCCTCTGTAAGGCTCCATTCAGAGGTCCGTATGATTTTTACGGATCCACTGATACATGGATCGGATCCGCAAAACACATGCGGACCTCTGAATGGAGGCTTACAGGGGGGTGATCAATGACAGAGGGGTGATCACCCATATAGAGTCCCTGATCACCTCCGTCATTGATCACCCCCCTGTAAGGCTCCATTCAGACGTCCGTATGATTTTTACGGATCCACTGATACATGGATCGGATCCGCAAAACACATGCGGACCTCTGAATGGAGCCTTACAGGGGGGTGATCAATGACAGAGGGGTGATCACCCATATAGACTCCCTGATCACCTCCGTCATTGATCACCCCCCTGTAAGGCTCCATTCAGACGTCCGTATGATTTTTACGGATCCACTGATACATGGATCGGATCCGCAAAACACATGCGGACGTCTGAATGGAGCCTTAAAGGGGGGTGATCAATGACAAGGGGGTGATCACGCATATAGACTTCCTGATCACTTCCCTGTCATTGATCACCCCCCTGTAAGGCTCCATTCAGACATCCGTATGATTTTTACGGATCCACTGATACATGGATCGGATCCGCAAAACACATGCGGACCTCTGAATGGAGCCTTACAGGGGGGTGATCAATGACAGAGGAGTGATCACCCATATAGACTCCCTGATCACCTCCGTCATTGATCACCCCCCTGTAAGGCTCCATTCAGACGTCCGTATGATTTTTACGGATCCACTGATACATGGATCGGATCCGCAAAACACATGCGGACGTCTGAATGGAGCCTTACAGGGGGGTGATCAATGACAAGGGGGTGATCACGCATATAGACTTCCTGATCACTTCCCTGTCATTGATCACCCCCCTGTAAGGCTCCATTCAGAGGTCCGCATGCGTTTTGCGGATCCGATCCATGTATCAGTGGATCCGTAAAAATCATACGGACGTCTGAATGGAGCCTTACAGGGGGGCGATCAGGGAGTCTATATGGGTGATCACCCCTCTGTCATTGATCACCCCCCTGTAAGGCTCCATTCAGAGGTCCGCATGTGTTTTGCGGATCCGATCCATGTATCAGTGGATCCGTAAAAATCATACGGACGTCTGAATAGAGCCTTACAGGGGGGTGATCAACGACAGGGGGGTGATCAATGACAGGGGGGTGATCAGGAAGTCTATATGCGTGATCACCCCCTTGTCATTGATCACCCCCCTGTAAGGCTCCATTCAGAGGTCCGCATGTGTTTTGCGGATCCGATCCATGTATCCGTAAAAAATCATACGGACGTCTGAATGGAGCATTACAGGGGGGTGATCAATGACAGGGGGGTGATCAATGACAGGGGGGTTATCACCACATATAGACTCCCTGATCACCCCCCTGTCATTGATCACCCCCTGTAAGGCTCCATTCAGACTTTTTTTGGGCCCAAGTTAGTGGAAATTTTTTGTTTGTTTTTGTTTTTTCTTACTAAGTCTCATATTCCACTAACTTGTGTCAAAAAATTAAATCTCACATGAACTCACCATACCCCTCACGGAATCCAAATGCGTAAAATTTTTTAGACATTTATATTCCAGACTTCTTCTCACGCTTTAGGGCCCTAAAATGCCAGGGCAGTGTAAATACCCCACATGTGACCCCATTTCGGAAAGAAGACACCCCAAGGTATTCCGTGAGGGGCATATTGAGTCCATGAAAGATTGAAATTTTTGTCCCAAGTTAGCGGAAAGGAAGACTTTGTGAGAAAATACAAAAAAAAACAATTTCCGCTAACTTGTGCCCAAAAAAAAAAAATTCTAGGAACTCGCCATGCCCCTCACGGAATACCTTGGGGTGTCTTCTTTCCAAAATGGGGTCACATGTGGGGTATTTATACTGCCCTGGCATGTTAGGGGCCCGAAAGCGTGAGAAGAAGTCTGGGATCCAAATGTCTAAAAATGCCCTCCTAAAAGGAATTTGGGCACCTTTGCGCATCTAGGCTGCAAAAAAGTGTCACACATGTGGTATCGCCGTACTCAGGAGAAGTTGGGCAATGTGTTTTGGGGTGTCATTTTACATATACCCATGCTGGGTGAGATAAATATCTTGGTCAAATGCCAACTTTGTATAAAAAAATGGGAAAAGTTGTCTTTTGCCAAGATATTTTTCTCACCCAGCATGGGTATATGTAAAATGACACCCCAAAACACATTCCCCAACTTCTCCTGAGTACGGCGATACCAGATGTGTGACACTTTATTGCAGCCTAGGTGGGCAAAGGGGTACATATTCCAAAGTGCACCTTTCGCATTTCGCAGGCCATTTTTTACACATTTTGATTGCAAAGTACTTCTTACACATTTGGGCCCCTAAATTGCCAGGGCAGTATAACTACGCCACAAGTGACCCCATTTTGGAAAGAAGACACCCCAAGGTATTCCGTGAGGGGCATGGCGAGTTCCTAGAATTTTTTATTTTTTGTCGCAAGTTAGTGGAATATGAGACTTTGTAAGAAAAAAAAAAAATCATAATTTTCCGCTAACTTGTGACAAAAAATAAAAAGTTCTATGAACTCACTATGTCTATCAGCGAATACCTTAGGGTGTCTACTTTCCGAAATGGGGTCATTTGTGGGGGGTTTCTACTGTCTGGGCATTGTAGAACCTCAGGAAACATGACAGGTGCTCAGAAAGTCAGAGCTACTTCAAAAAGCGGAAATTCACATTTTTGTACCATAGTTTGTAAACGCTATAACTTTTACCCAAACCATTTATTTTTTGCCCAAACATTTTTTTTTTATCAAAGACATGTAGAACAATAAATTTAGCGAAAAATTTATATATGGATGTCGTTTTTTTTTGCAAAATTTTACAGCTGAAAGTGAAAAATGTCATTTTTTTGCAAAAAAATCGTTAAATTTCGATTAATAACAAAAAAAGTAAAAATGTCAGCAGCAATAAAATACCACCAAATGAAAGCTCTATTAGTGAGAAGAAAAGGAGGTAAAATTCATTTGGGTGGTAAGTTGCATGACCGAGCGATAAACGGTGAAAGTAGTGTAGTGCAGAAGTGTAAAAAGTGGCCTGGTCATTAAGGGGGTTTTAGCTAGCGGGGTTATAGTGGTTAAAGGAGTTGTCCAAGTTATATTTAATGATGACCTATCCCCAGGATAGGTCATCAATATCAGATCGGCGGGTGTCCGACACCCAGCACTCCCTCCGATCAGCTGTTTGAAGAGAAGGCGCGCGCGGTGTCAGCGCTGCCTCCTCTTCACTGTTTACCTTCTAGCCGTTACATCTGCAGTGGTGAGCAGGTGTAATTACACCCAAGCCTTCCTTTTAAAATGAATGGGACGGCTTGGGTGTAATTACACCTGCTCACCACTGCAGGTGCAACGGCTAGAAGGTAAACAGTGAAGAGGAGGCAGCGCTGACACCGCGCGCGCGCCTTCTCTTCAAACAGCTGATCGGAGGGGGTGCCGGGTGTCGGACCCCCGCCGATCTGATATTGATGACCTATCCTGAGGATAGGTCATTGATAAATATAACTTGGACAACCCCTTTAAGCAAACTATTGGGATAGTCCTATTTTTCTAATTTCATCAGGAGGATCCTACGTCTTTCATTATCACTATATGTTTTACACGTAGTAACTGTGATTTAAGGGTCAATTCACACATCCGTAGATCTTGGTCCGCATTCGTTCTGCACTTTTTTCCGCACTCTTGTCCATTGGCATTTCTATCATGGAGCCGGAAATGTGCGGTCCACAAAATGCAGAACGCACACGGCCGGTATCCATGTTTTCCGCATCCACAATTTGCAAAGAGCAAAGCACTTACAGACATGTGAATGGACCCGTAGGTAAAGAGGATATCATGCTCTTAGTAAAATCTCAAAAAATTGTTCCGATCAGTCACTTTAACAAATAAGTCAGTGAAGGTATTAGTAACATCTATCTGAACCAGGACATCCAAGAACATTAACCCCTTAACGCAAAATGCCGTGCATGTACGGCGGGGGATCCATTGCCAGAATGCATTCCGCCGTACATGCACGGCGGGCTGATCGGGCGGGTGCAGGAGCTGCGCCCGCCCGATCACTGCAGGGGTTCGGTCGTCCCTGGTAGCCGGGCCCCTGCTGTATCCGCCGACATCACTGTTTACAGTGATGCCGGTGGATTAACCTCTTCTATGCCACATTCAGCGCCGACCGCGACATAGTAGTGGTTTGCGGCGGGTGAAGGAGCGCATCGAATCCCCGCACTGCTGTGGCGGGGACCCGATGGGTGACAAGGCAGCCTTTCAGGGCATCGGGAAGTGCCTTCTACGGGAGCTGAGGAGATCCAGCCTCAGGCTGCGTCTCCTAGGCAACCTGTTAGTGTATGACTCAGTGTCATACAGGCAATGCATTACAATACATGCATTGCAGAGGGGATCAGACCCCCAAAAGTTGAAGTCCCAGAGTGGGACAGAAATAAAGTTTAAAAAAAAAAGTAAAAAAAAATGTGTTTTCAATAAAAAAATAAAGTTTAAAGTAAAAAAAAAACAAAAAAAAAAACCTTTCCCCTGATTTTATGATAAAAAATAGAAAAAGAAAAAAAACACACTTATTAGGTATTGCCGTGTCTGTAACGACCAGCTCTATAAATATATCACATGAACTAACCCCTCAGGTGAACACCTCAAATAAAAATGGTATCAAAAAGCCATTTAATCATTTTACATCACAAAAAGTGTAATAGCAAGCGATCAAACAATCATACTCACCCCAAAATAGTACCAATCAAATTGTCATCTCACACTTAAAAAAAATTAGCCCCTACATAAGACAGTCGCCCAAAAAACTAAAAATAAACTATGGCTTTCAGAATATGGAGACACAAATTTTTTTTTTCCCAAAAATGCATTATTATGTCAAACTGAAATAAACAACCAAAAAGTTGTCAAAGTTGCTATTGTCGCGTCCGTAACAACCTGCTCTATTAAAATAGCTCATGATCTAACCTGTCAGATGAACAATGTAAATAACATAAAAATAACTGTACCAAAACATATATTTTTTGTTACCTTGCCTCACAAAAAGTGCAATATAGAGCAACCAAAAATCATCTGTACCCTAAAATAGTGCCAACAAAACTGCCACCTTATCCCGTAGTTTCCAAAATGGGGTCACGTTTTTGGAGTTTCTACTCTAGGGGTGCATCAAAGGGTCTTCAAATGTGACATGCAAGTTAAAATTATCCTAGTGAAATCTGCCCTCCAAAAACCAAATGGCGTTCCTTTCCTTCTGCGCCCTGCCGTGTGGCCATGGGGTGTTTCTGTAAACTACAGAATCAGGGCAATAAATATTAAGTTTTGTTTGGCTGTTAGTTAACCCTTGCTTTGTTAGCGGAAAAAAAATGACTCAAATGCAAAATCTGGCATTCACAAAATGATCCAAACATGAAGTAGACATATGGGAAATGTAAAGTAATAACTATTATATGAGGTATCACTATCTGTTTTAAAAGCAGAGAAATTAAAATTTGGAAAGTTGCGAATTTTTCCAAATATTGGGTAAATTAATAAAAAAAAAATTTTTTTTAATAAAAATGAAATATTTTGATTCAAGTTTACCACTGCCATGAAGTACAATATGTGACAAGAAAACAATCTCAGAATTGCCTGGATAAGTAAAAGCGTTTTAAGGTTATCACCACATAAAGTGACACATGTCAGATTTGCAAACATCTGTCAGGTCCTTAATGTGAAAAATGACCCAGTCCTTAAGGGGTTAATTACAGTCTGATTCCACCATCCTGAGTTGGAGATCTGAATACCAATTGCTCAGATCCATGAGAAACATCATCTATGAGAATCTGTCACCTGTCCAGATTGAAAAAATATAATTTATGTATCTCCGTCAACAAACTATATTGGGGAGGAACACTGGTGTTTGGACCACCTCCCTATCAAAGTAATTCATGTATATACTTATATATGTTGTTTATACTTTTGACCCCATAGAAGTCCAGCATCAATGTCTGAAAAAATCATCCAAAACATAAAGTAGTTTTTATTTAGTACAAAGTCCAGTAAATCCAAAATAAAGTAATGAAACTTAAAAAGAAAATATAGAGTAGAGGTGATGGAGGACAGTGAGGGTATACAGTATATACAGAGTGGAGGTAATGGAGGACAGTGAGGGTATACAGTATATACAGAGAGGAGGTGATGGAGGACAGTGAGGGTATACAGTATATACAGAGTGGAGGTGATGGAGGACAGTGAGGGTATACAGTATATACAGAGTGGAGGTAATGGAGGACAGTGAGGGTATACAGTATATACAGAGAGGAGGTGATGGAGGACAGTGAGGGTATACAGTATATACAGAGTGGAGGTGATGGAGGACAGTGAGGGTATACAGTATATACAGAGAGGAGGTGATGGAGGACAGTGAGGGTATACAGTATATACAGAGTGGAGGTAATGGAGGACAGTGAGGGTATACAGTATATACAGAGAGGAGGTGATGGAGGACAGTGAGGGTATACAGTATATACAGAGTGGAGGTGATGGAGGACAGTGAGGGTATACAGTATATACAGAGTGGAGGTGATGGAGAACAGTGAGGGTATACAGTATATACAGAGTGGAGGTGATGGAGGACAGTGAGGGTATACAGTATATACAGAGTGGAGGTGATGGAGGACAGTGAGGGTATACAGTATATACAGGGTGGAGGTGATGGAGGACAGTGAGGGTATACAGTATATACAGAGTGGAGGTGATGGAGGACAGTGAGGGTATACGGTATATACAGTACAGACCAAAAGTTTGGACACACCTTCTCATTCAAAGAGTTTTCTTTATTTTCATGACTATGAAAATTGTAGATTCACACTGAAGGCATCAAAACTATGAATTAACACATGTGGAATTATATACATAACAAAAAAGTGTGAAACAACTGAAAATATGTCATATTCTAGGTTCTTCAAAGTAGCCACCTTTTGCTTTGATTACTGCTTTGCACACTCTTGGCATTCTCTTGATGAGCTTCAAAAGGTAGTCACCTGAAATGGTTTTCACTTCACAGGTTTGGCCTGTCAGGTTTAACGGGATTCTGTCACCAGGTTTCACCCCCTCCAGATAAAAATATGGTTATGTTCAGGGAGCTTTAACCATTCCTAATGTGGTCTTATAAATGTAATCTGTAGGCTCATTTTGCTAAAAATACGCTATTACTAACCTGTCATTCATAAAAATAAGGTGCCCAAGGGGATGTAAATGGCTCCAAGCTGCCGCCCGCACCCGCTGCCGTTCGTGCCCAGCGCCGCCTCATAATCTTCTGTGACGCCTCCCGCTCTCCCTCCCTCCCCCCTCCTTAATAAGTGGGATTTCTTGCCTTATAAATGGGGTTGGGACCATCAGTTGCGTTGTGGAGAAGTCAGGTGGATACACAGCTGATAGTCCTACTGAATAGACTGTTAGAATTTGTATTATGGCAAGAAAAAAGCAGCTAAGTAAAGAAAAACAAGTGGCCATCATTACTTTAAGAAATGAAGGTCAGTCAGTCCGAAAAATTGGGAAAACTTTGAAAGTGTCCCCAAGTGCAGTCACAAAAACCATCAAGCGCTACAAAGAAACTGGCTCACATGCGGACCGCCCCAGGAAAGGAAGACCAAGAGACACCTCTGCTGCGGAGGATAAGGTCATCCGAGTCACCAGCCTCAGAAATCGCAGGTTAACAGCAGCTCAGATTAGAGACCAGGTCAATGCCACCCAGAGTTCTAGCAGCAGACACATCTCTAGAACAACTGTTAAGAGGAGACTGTGTGAATCAGGCCTTCATGGTAGAATATCTGCTAGGAAACCACTGCTAAGGACAGGCAACAAGCAGAAGACACTTGTTTGGGCTAAAGAACACAAGGAATGGACATTAGACCAGTGGAAATCTGTGCTTTGGTCTGATGAGTCCAAATTTGAGATCTTTGGTTCCAACCACCGTGTCTTTGTGCGATGCAGAAAAGGTGAACGGATGGACTCTACATGCCTGGTTCCCACCGTGACGCATGGAGGAGGAGGTGTGATGGTGTGGGGGTGCTTTTCTGGTGACACTGTTGGGGATTTATTCAAAATTGAAGGCATACTGAACCAGCATGGCTACCACAGCATCTTGCAGCGGCATGCTATTCCACCCGGTTTGATTTTAGTTGGACAATCATATATTTTTCAATAGGACAATGACCCTAAACACACCTCCAGGCTGTGTAAGGGCTATTTGACCATGAAGGAGAGTGATGGGGTGCTGCGCCAGATGACCTGGCCTCCACAGTCACCGGACCTGAACCCAATCGAGATGGTTTGGGGTGAGCTGGACCGCTGAGTGAAGGGAAAAGAGCCAACAAGTGCTAAGCATCTCTGGGAACTCCTTCAAGACTGTTGGAAGACCATTTCAGGTGACTACCTCTTGAAGCTCATCAAGAGAATGCCAAGAGTGTGCAAAGCAGTAATCATAGCAAAAGGTGGCTACTTTGAAGAACCTAGAATATGACATATTTTCAGTTGTTTCACACTTTTTTGTTATGTATATAATTCCACATGTGTTAATTCATAGTTTTGATGCCTTCAGTGTGAATCTACAATTTTCATAGTCATGAAAATAAAGAAAACTCTTTGAATGAGAAGGTGTGTCCAAACTTTTGGTCTGTACTGTATATAGTAGAGGTGATGAAGGACAGTGAGGGTATACACTATATACAGGGTGGAGGTGATGGAGGACAGTGAGGGTATACAGTATATACAGGGTGGAGGTGATGGAGAACAGTGAGGGTATACAGTATATACAGAGTGGAGGACAGTGAGGTTATACAGTATATATACAGTAGAGGTCATGAAGGACAGTGAGGGTATACAGTATATACAGAGTGGAGGTGGAGGACAGTGAGGGTATACAGTATATATACAGTAGAGGTGATAAAGGACAGTGAGGGTATACACTATATACAGGGTGGAGGTGATGGAGGACAGTGAGGGTATACAGTATATACAGAGTGGAGGTGATGGAGGACAGTGAGGGTATACAGTATATATACAGTAGAGGTGATGAAGGACAGTGAGGGTATACAGTATATACAGAGTGGAGGTAATGGAGGACAGTGAGGGTATACAGTATTTACAGGGTGGAGGTGATGGAGGACAGTGAGGGTATACAGTATATACAGGGTGGAGGTGATGGAGTACAGTGAGGGTATACAGTATATACAGAGTGGAGGTGATGGAGGACAGTGAGGGTATACAGTATATACAGAGTGGAGGTGATGGAGGACAGTGAGGGTATACAGTATATAGAGTGGAGGTGATGGAGGACAGTGAGGGTATACAGTATATACAGAGTGGAGGTGATGGAGGACAGTGAGGGTATACAGTATATACAGAGTGGAGGTGATGGAGGACAGTGGGGGTATACAGTATATATACAGTAGAGGTGATGAGGAGAGTGAGGGAAGACATTATACCAGTAAATATCTGCTCTGTATATGTAGTATACCCTTCTCTGTATATAACGTTTACCCTCCTCGGTATATACTGTATACAATTCTCTTTACATACTCTATACTCTACTCTGTATATGATGTATACACTATACACTCTTCTGTATATACTGTTAACACTGTTCTATATATACGGTACTGTATACCCTGTTCTATATATACTGTATTTCCTTCAATGTATATACTGTATATCATGTTCTTTATATACTGTTTACCCTCCAGTGTATATACTACATAGCCCCACTGTTAATATACTGTATACTGTCCTTTGTACATACTGTATACCCTCTTTTGTATATTCTGCATACCCTCCTTTGTATATACTGTATAGCCCCTGTGTATATACTGTATATCCTCTGTATATACTGCATACCCTCCAATGTATATACTATATACCCTCTTTTGTAAATACTGCATACCCTCGTGTGTATATACTGTATATCCCGTGTATATACTGTATATCCCGTGTATATACTGTATATCCTCTGTATATACGGCATACCCTCCTGTGTATATACTGTATATCCAGTGTATATACTGTATATACTCTGTATATACGGCATACCCTCCTGTGTATATACTGTATACCTTCCTGTGTATATACTGTACATCCCGTGTATATACTGTATATCCTCTGTATATACGGCATACCCTCCTGTGTATATACTGCATACCCTCCCGTGTATATACTGTATATCCCGTGTATATACGGCATACCCTTCTGTGTATATACTGTATACCTTCCTGTGTATATACTGTATATCCCGTGTATATACTGTATATCCTCTGTATATACGGCATACCCTCCTGTGTATATACTGTATATCCTGTGTATATACTGTATATACTCTGTATATACGACATACCCTCCTGTGTATATACTGTATACCTTCCTGTGTATATACTGTACATCCCGTGTATATACTGTATATCCTCTGTATATACGGCATACCCTCCTGTGTATATACTGCATACCCTCCTGTGTATATACTGTATATCCCGTGTATATACTGTATATCCCGTGTATATACGGCATACCCTTCTGTGTATATACTGTATACCTTCCTGTGTATATACTGTATATCCCGTGTATATACTGTATATCCTCTGTATATACGGCATACCCTCCTGTGTATATACTGTATATCCTGTGTATATACTGTATATACTCTGTATATACGGCATACCTTCCTGTGTATATACTGTATACCTTCCTGTGTATATACTGTATATCCCGTGTATATACTGTATATCCTCTGTATATACGGCATACCCTCCTGTGTATATACTGCATACCCTCCTGTGTATATACTGTATATCCCGTGTATATACTGTATATCCCGTGTATATACGGCATACCCTTCTGTGTATATACTGTATACCTTCCTGTGTATATACTGTATATCCCGTGTATATACTGTATATCCTCTGTATATACGGCATACCCTCCTGTGTATATACTGTATATCCTGTATATACTCTGTATATACGGCATACCCTCCTGTGTATATACTGTATACCTTCCTGTGTATATACTGTATATCCCGTGTATATACTGTATATCCTCTGTATATACGGCATACCCTCCTGTGTATATACTGCATACCCTCCTGTGTATATACTGTATATCCCGTGTATATACTGTATATCCTGTGTATATACGGCATACCCTTCTGTGTATATACTGTATACCTTCCTGTGTATATACTGTAAATAGAGTTGCCACCTTTCCCAAGAATAATACTGGCCAAGTTAAGCCACGCCCCAAAGGGGATGTGGTTGTGGGGATGTGGCTTAACATGGGGTGTTAAGTCGCTATCATACTGTGGCTCTCAATAATATTAATGCCCCCATTACTGTCCCCCAGAATTAATAATGCCCCCATTAGTGCTCCCCAAAATGAATGCCCACCATTAGTACCCCCAGGAAGAATAAAGCCCCCATTAGTCCACCGCCCCAGTAAGAATAATGCCCCCATTTGTGCCCCCCAGGAAGAATAATGCCCCCCCAGTTGTGCCCCCCATGAAAAATAATACTCCCATTAGTGCACCCAGGAAGAATAAAGCCCCCATTAGTGCGCCGCCCCAGTAACAAAAATGCCCCCATTTGTGCCGCCCAGGAAAAATAATACTCCCATTAGTGCACCCCAGGAAGAATAATGCCACCCATTAGTGCCCCTAGATACAATAATGCCCCCTATTAGTGCCCCCAGTAGAATAATGCCCTCCATTTGCTCACACTGCTGTGAATGCTCCCTGCTGACTGGATTTGCAGGACAGGACCTGCGCTCCAGCGTGATGACGTTTTACAGGTCATGTCCTTCAGTTAGCAGCGCGAGCAAATGTAAGAGGTGAATTTTTTTTATTTTTTTATTAACACGGTAGGTGTAAGGGGATAAGTAGAAAAAAATTGTTAAGATACCAGCTGGGTATATACTGTGTGCTCTCCCTGGACTATTCTGTATACAGCGGCTCATCATCCTGAGGACATGGTACAGTATGTGGGGGGTCTGGAAGGTCCTGGCAGCACACACCTCACAGACTGGCGGAGCTGTGTGTACAGATATGTGTGATATTTCATCACTAAGATTCACACTTTACACAAGTCTGTGAGTAAGATGTGACCGCGCCTGAGCAGATACCACAGACATTATGTACAAGCAGCACAGGACCTGCTGCAGCCACATCACTGCACTGCCAGGACCTTCCACTCTCACCGTCACCTTCTCACCTACAGCGGCAGCAGCGCCATGTGGACTATTAGATGTAGGAGAAGATGTCACCATAGCCCCGTAGATATAGCAGCGGAGGATAGGTATCTGTCCACTGCTCCATTCAGCAGGGACCGTGGACAACTGATAGAGCAGATAAGTTGTCTTAATAGGACAACCCCTTTACTAGTGAGACGTGGATGTGAATGATTGTACTTCCTACACAGGGTCTAATAGAAAATAGGGGGCAGTATTATTATTTTTTAGGATAGTGGTGGGACCCCTCGCCTGCAGGGCTCCTGTGCAGTTGCACAGGTTGAACATGGTTATATCAGGGATAGGCAACATCCAGCACTACAACTGTTGTGAAACTAAAACTCCCAGCAGGCACAATTGTTCTGCTCTTCTCAGAACTTCCACAGAAGACAATAGGGGCATACTGGGAATTATATATACTGTATACCAAAGCTGGAATTACGAAGTCCGCTGACCCCTGTGTAAAACTTAACTTTGTGGCAAAAAAATAAAATAAAAAAATACCGGTGGTGGTCTTCTACTGTATTCCAAATGGAGATGATTAAAGGGGTCGGTTACATTTTGAAGCCCCCTCTACAATGCCATAAACAGGCGGGTGCTAGGAAACCTGCCGTCCATGGACTCCAAGTGCAAACAGTGGCCGCCAGCAGCAGCCGTGTCTACAGCAATCAAGATGGCGGAGGTCACGTAATTTACCCGTGTGCCCGGCTGTGTTCTCTTCTGTGGCGGCTCAGAGAGCATTCAGCGCATGCGCAGATACAGGGATCCTGCTGCGTGTCTGCACATGCGCTGAATGCTTTCAACTGTAATTTTCACTGCTATGGACGTGATGCTGGAGTCAACTGTTTCCACACAGAATCCATGCGAGGGGCCAAGAACTGGGGAGCTGCACTAAGAGATGGGGGAGGGATGGAATTCCTATGTCAGCGCCCTGCAGTGTGCGGCATAAAGGGGTCGCCCAATTAATCCACTGAAAATAAATGGCGGCACGCTACCCTGGGTGCCATATAACCAATGTATTCTCTATGTAACATGGACCCCACAGAGCACCATACAGCGACACAATGAGGGCCTACACTGCACAGTCCTGAGCGGCAGGGACTCTGTGCCCGGATTCATCCAGACTGGGGATTCCTACGTCAGACCTGATCTTCTGGGCCCCGGAGTGAGATGGACCAGATATATGAAGGGGAAGACGATTCTTAATAAATCAGAGATATCTTCGTGCTCCAGAAACTGAATTCTACGGAGCTGGATTAGACATGAGTTATAATTTATGCCGGATTATGCCGGTTCCTGGTGTAAATTATAGTAAATCCGTGGCGGCTCCACTCCTCCCTTTTAGAGCGTCAAGAAGCACAAAAGTCACATATTATGGTGTAAATACAGCATGCGCCACAATCTGTGACTTTTTTCCGCCACTATTGGAAACACATAAACTTCATGATGCGGTTTTCTACAGACAAAGCCGGGAGGGGATCAAAAAAGAAGAAAAAGTTTAATATCAGGGAAGTGAAAAATAAGAGGCTAATAATCTAGAGGAGATAACAACCATTGTAGATACTGAGCAGTTGGCAGGAAGCATCATGGCGGCCAGGCTGTGGTGATGTCACAGAGCAGTGATCTACAACAGGTTCCTCTCTATGACATCACAATGTCCAGGAACCTAGAAGACACCTCTGCACAGTCAGCTCAGCGCCATTTTCTTGAGTTCACACCTCGGTGTATACTTAATTTTGGCTCCGGAAGAGAGAGCTAGAACATTTTCTAGTGTTTGCTTCCGATTATTTTGTCCTTTGATTTTTTTCCTCAAGGCCCAAAAACATCGGGGCCACTTGAGGACATTGTCATCAGGTCCGGCTCGGGAAACCAGAGATGGGATCCCGGGAATTACGACAGCTAAACGCTGATAACAACACCTGGCTCAGTCGCCCCGAGAACGAGGGTAAGTGACACTCTGAAGAAGAGTTAGGCAGTCTTTAATTTCATTATCTGTAGTGGGGACAACCAGTCTAAACTCCAACAGGACACATGGGGGCAACTATGTCATCTGGTGATAACTGAGATGTTCAAGGGGTTGGAAATGGGGTTAGAGATGTTATGTGGGGGAATTTACCACGCCTTGCATACTAGAATACTGTTTAAAAAAAAGTCCCAAAATAGGGATCTGAGACTTTTAGGAGCTTACGTGCTCACATATTTCGAGACATTTTGCATAGTTACTCCACTCACTCAAGCTAAAGTGGGTGTCATGGTTATAGCTGATTTAGGCCAGAATCATAGATCTAGCTCCAGTGAGGAGAGGTTCAGAAAGTGGAGGAACATCTGCAGACAGAAAAGCAGGCATCAAATTTATCAAACTTCCCAAATTACAGTATGTCAACGCAGTCTCCTGAAAAACGGACTATAAAAATTCCTCCATAGTAATTGTTGATTTTCTGCTCCGTCTTCTATATTTCATAAGGTAGGTCCCTTGATGGACAAGTCTTTTATGCTGTCCACACAGATGTCCTGTCCATAAAATGACCACTGATGGAGGGTCTTGTGACCAGACACATCACTCAGCCTCCTCCATAAAAACACACGGCACCTGGTCATCTTATGGACAGGAGTCTGTGCGGACAACACAAAAGACTTGGCCATCAAGGGTACCTACCTGTTGTAATGTAGAAAATGTTGCAAAACATCAAAAAAGCCTATATTACTAAGTGCCATATAATCATCTTACATACACACTGGTTAAAGGGGTTGTCAAGACTTTCATAAGTGATAGCCCATCCTCAGGATAGACCATCACAGGCTGATCATCAGGAGTCCAGCACCCCACATCCTTGTCGATCAGCTGTCACCAAAAGTCAGCACTGGAGCTACAGAACCCATTGCAGTGGACAGCGCTCATCACAGCTCCCATTTACTTCAATGACAGCAGCAGTGACAAGCGCTGGACTCTACAATGCTGAATAGGCTATGACTTAAAAATAGCTGGACAGCCCCTTCAACAGAAACTAAAAAGTTACTATCCAAGTCACTATGTCCAGGCTACAACAGCAGACAGATATAGAAGAACAAATATTAGATAGATAGAAAGATCCAGTATCTGGAGCCCATCTTCTGCTCTATGTCAATCATATACTGGAAATACTTCCATTCTTCTTCATTTCTTCGCTCTTTTAGGTCAGACTATCCTGCGAGAATGGTTACGCTCAGCTCAGAGAACATCTGGGAGAGACAGGCAACATCGTAATGTCTCCAGGATCAGAGCTCCACCTCGGCAAATACCATCTGTCAGGGAGAGGAGCCGTTCTCCAATAAGAGCTGAGCCGGCCCAAGACCCCCGACCATCTGGGGAGAGCAGCCGGGAGAGTGCTGGGCCCACCACCCCTGAGTTCCATCATCCTCGGCCCATACCACCGAGCCGCAGGAGCAGGGAGATGCAGCCACCCAGGAGGTCTCCCATACACCCTGCAGAACGCCTCTTTAACATCTTAATACAGCTGCAGAGGATGGGCACCATGAGACCTCAGGCCATACCACCGCCAGAGCCCCCAACACCGGCTCCACTGGGTGTGCCCCAACAGCCTCCACCAAGCTCCAGGGCCGCGCAAATCGGAGACCTTCCTGCCAAGACCATCAATGCAGAGGAGAAACAGTCTTGTGTCATCTGCCTCACTGATTTCATCCAGGGTGAGCAAGTGACATCACTGCCCTGCGGCCATATCTACCACCAGGCCTGCATCGACCAGTGGCTCCGGAACAACACCCGCTGTCCCCTGTGCCGCAGGGACTGCTTTTAGTAGAGCATAACACCACATCTACTTCTTCTGTCAATACCACCAAGACAGAAGAAAACCGCACGGGGCGCTGAGGGGGCGTGAAAATTGCTGTAAGAGTATTTGGAGTTTTCCCAGGTAAGTGACTTTTATATGCAGCAAAATTCCCACTTTCTCACTTACTATTCTAAGCTGCTACATCAGTTCATATCTATATATATATATATATTTGTTTTTCAGATTCCCACCTATGGGAAGACTTCATCTTGGTCACCATCCAATTTCCTGCAAATAAAAAGCAATGACAAGACCGATACGGGTGCAGCGCAACACAGACTATAAATACCACCATGAGTCTTGTTTTTTTGGGCTGGACTCCCAACTAAGCCCCTGCACCCCTCATCAGAGGAGACATCTGCAAGACAACCTTATGTCCACCTACCTCTTACCTGAAGAACATCCCCTACAGGTGGAGGACACACTTTCGCCCTCTACATCTAGAAGGCCTACAAGACTTATCTGATCTTCATGGCTTTCTCCAGGCCTTGGGACCTGATATTGCTTCCTACAACTGGTACCTGATAATGGGTATCTCTTCTACAAGTTCCAAATTCCTGCTTGATCCATCAGCACCTGCCATGGACGCTTCCTAAAGGACTGTAAGAAACCACGTAACATCTCTGGTCCACCTCCAATGGACTCCACTTCTTGATGAATAAATATTGCTGGTGACTTATAGTACAACTGCTTGTCCATTCTTATTGATGAGTGAATGTTTTTTCTATCTCCATCTTTCTGATCACAGCGGGCTGCCTTCCATTGAATGCTAACTGATGGCATTAGTAAGACTGATCAGGATCCTGATCAGTCTTAAAAATGCCTGATCAGTTGAAAAAATGCATTGAAATGCCAGATCCGTCTTTCCGGTGTCATCCGGCAAAACGGATCCGGCATTTCTTTTTTTCACCTTTTTTTCAGTCTGCGCATGCGCAGACGGGAAGGACGGATCCGGCATTCCAGTATTCTGAATGCCGGATCCGGCACTAATACATTCCTATGGGAAAAAATTCAGGCAAGTCTTCCGTTTTTTTCGCCGGAGATAAAACCGTAGCATGCTGCGGTTTTCTCTTTTGCCTGATCAGTCAAAATGACTGAACTGAAGACATCCTGATGCAAACTGAACGGATTACTCTCCATTCAGAATGCATGGGGATAAAACTGATCAGTTTTTTTTCCGGTATAGAGCCCCTGTGACGGAACTCAATACCGGAAAAGAAAAACGCAAGTGTGAAAGTACCCTTTACTTGTGTAATTATACAAAATTAAGAGGTCAGTTATGAAATCAGATACGTCAGTTTTGTGGAGTAAAAAAAGTCATGCCAAGTGCAACATTTCCATGGCAACAGTGACATTTTGCGACTTTTCGTATCATTTCAATTTTTCAGTGGGTTATGTTTTAGGCTAGGGCAAGGATGCTCAACCTGCAGCACTCCAGCTGTTGCAAAACTACAACTCCCAGCATGCCCTGCTGTAGGCTGATAGCTGTAGGCTGTCCAGGCATGCTGGGAGTTGTAGTTTTGCAACAGCTGGAGGGCCGCAGGTTGGGCATCCCTGCTGTCTAAGCATGCTGAGAATTGTAGTTTTGTAACAGCTGGAGGGCTGTAAGTTGGGCATTCCAGAGCTAGAGCTACAACTACATTGCGACAAGTGTCGTGTGACATTCATGGTGCACCGTTGTCGTGCAACATTTATTGTCATAATAGTGAATAGTGTCGCACTAATATCCAACTTGGATGGATTTTTTGCGAATGTCATGTCGTAGTCGCAGCATGAGTCAACCCTAGTCAACACCATTGAGTCAACCCTAGTCTAAAAGCTAGAAGTGAGATTAGACCTGGATTATGGCTGATTAACTATATGCAACTTTTGCAAATGTCGCAAAAAAGTTGCAACCCACTGGTGTACTTTTACAAACCGGATTCCCAAAAAGTTCGGACACTAAACAAATTGTGAATAAAAACTGAGTGCAATGATGTGGAGATGGCAAATGTCAATATTTTATTTGTAATAGAACGTAGATGACAGATCAAACGTTTAATCCGAGTAAGTGTATCATTTTAAAGGAAAAATACGTTGATTCAAATTTTCACGGTGTCAACAAATCCCCAAAAAGTTGGGACAAATAGCAATAAGAGGCTGGAAAAAGTAAATTTGGGCATAACGAAGAGCTGGAAGACCAATTAACACTAATTAGGTCAATTGGCAACATGATTGGGTATACAAAGAGCTTCTCAGAGTGGCAGTGTCTCTCAGAAGCCAAGATGGGTAGAGGATCACCAATTCCCACAATGTTGCGCAGAAAGATAGTGGAGCAATATCAGAAAGGTGTTACCCAGCGAAACATTGCAAAGACTTTGCATCTATCATCATCAACTGTGCATAACATCATCCGAAGATTCAGAGAATCTGGAACAATCTCTGTGCGTAAGGGTCAAGGCCGTAAAACCATACTGGATGCCCGTGATCTCCGGGCCCTTAAACGACACTGCACCACAAACAGGAATGCTACTGTAAAGGAAATCACAGAATGGGCTCAGGAATACTTCCAGAAACCATTGTCAGTGAACACAATCCACCGTGCCATCCGCCGTTGCCAGCTGAAACTCTACAGTGCAAAGAAGAAGCCATTTCTAAGCAAGATCCACAAGCTCAGGCGTTTTCACTGGGCCAGGGATCATTTAAAATGGAGTGTGGCAAAATGGAAGACTGTTCTGTGGTCAGACGAGTCACGATTCGAAGTTCTTTTTGGAAATCTAGGACGCCATGTCATCCGGACCAAAGAGGACAAGGACAACCCAAGTTTTTATCAACGCCCAGTTCAGAAGCCTGCATCTCTGATGGTATGGGGTTGCATGAGTGCGTGTGGCATGGGCAGCTTGCATGTCTGGAAAGGCACCATCAATGCAGAAAAATATATTCAGGTTCTAGAACAACATATGCTCCCATCCAGACGTCATCTCTTTCAGGGAAGACCCTGCATTTTTCAACAAGATAATGCCAGACCACATTCTGCATCAATCACAACATCATGGCTGCGTAGGAGAAGGATCCGGGTACTGAAATGGCCAGTCTGCAGTCCAGATCTTTCACCTATAGGGAACATTTGGCGCATCGAAAAGAGGAAGGTGCAACAAAGAAGGCCCAAGACGATTGAACAGTTAGAGGCCTGTATTAGACAAGAATGGGAGAGCATTCCTATTTCTAAACTTGAGAAACTGGTCTCCTCGGTCCCCAGACGTCTGTTGAGTGTTGTAAGAGGAAGGGGAGATGCCACACAGTGGTCAAAATGGCCTTGTCCCAACTTTTTGGGGATTTGTTGACACCATGAAATTCTGATTCAACATATTTTTCCCTTAAAATGGTACATTTTCTCAGTTTAAACTTTTGTTCCGTGATTTATGTTCTATTCTGAATAAAATATTAGAGGTTGGCACCTCCACATCATTGCATTCAGTTTTTATTCACGATTTGTATAGTGTCCCAACTTTTTGGGAATCCGGTTTGTACATGTAAAGGCGTAAACCACATTACACTCACGCCAAATATATTATTAAGGTGCACCAATTCATACACTTGGTGCAGGCACACAAAGCAAAGCCAGACTTAGGTCACTTTCACACTTGAGGCAGCGGTGTTTTCCTCTTCAGCCAGGAGCTAGTCAAACTTCTTCTGTTTCTTCTCCAACTTAGACACAATTTGTCTCTGGTGGTCCAGGTCCACCATGCGATCACATAACTCTTGATCAAGTTGAGCAATCCTTGCTTTCAAATGTCTTTTCTCATCCAAGAGAGCAGACTTTCCTGAGGTGCTGTTTAAGACCTCATCAGCCAGCTCATCCCTTTCCTGCTCCGCATGACGTCTGGATCGCTCAGAAGCTGCAAGTTCCTCTTGAAGTTGGAGAATTTCTGCTTCTATTTGTGACTCTAGATCCTTCAGTTCATTCATCTCTTTCTGAGTCACCTCCTTTGACTCCTCTGGAGCTTTCTCCAGTTGCTCTGCGAGAACCGCTAGTCCCTTCTCTAGTGTATCTAGGGACTGTGCTGAGCGAGCAAACACATCTTCAAGTTTACAGCTGTACTGACCTGCCAGGCCCAGCTGGTAGTGAGCCTCTGCCAGCAGTTGGTCATGCTCTTCTACATGCTCTTTTTGGTTGGTCAGACCTGCCAGGAAGTCTTCGCAGACCCTCTGCGGACTTCTCCCCACTTAATCCGGTTCACGTCTAGAACTGGCTCAGGCTCTCTTTCATGTGCCTGGTTCACATTGTAGGTCACAACACTTTCATCAACCCTGAACCTGAGCTCACTAATCATAGAACCCTGTGGAGACTGCTTATTCCCACCTGGTACGTGTGGGTACACCCTCTAGAACTGCCACACCTTCCTGCACATTTATCACAGTGGGTTCCCTCAGCTGTGTGCTCTCAACATTTATCAGCCTTTTTACATCAGACACATGTTTACCAGCAGGGGGCACTTCTTCCCCAATCACAGCCTGCAAAGGAAAAGTGTTGTTACCATCATCAGACATTTCACATAAATCCACATTGTCATTATGCATTTCAGATAACTTGGAACAATCCCTTTGCACCTTATCGGCACCATTGTTTCCAATGGCTACTTCACTTAAACCATTGTGCATCTACTATAACAACGGGAAATCACAGCCCAACATTCCCTCAGGCATGAGCGTATTTGTAACATCCAGTTCATAAGTCCCAGTTCTCACTGGAGTCTCGCACTCAGTGAGAGCCACCAGATAGTCTGTACTATCCGCATGAATGTCCCGCACATAGTCCCCAGCTACACAAGCAATAATAGGAACAGTCTTACCCATTGACTTTACAGGTTTGTCAGTCCCAGGAGATGAGGATTTTCCAGGAATATCTCCACCGAGGTCATCATCCTCAGGAACCGCATCTGCTTCTGATCTTATATTAGCTTTGTCAACCTCAGGTCTCACGATCCTGCTTCCTCTTTCACGGGTTAGCATTGGATCCCTGAGGTTAGCCATCCCAATGTTACCTCCCTCTGTCTTCTACTATATATGTTAGCAGAAAGTAGGGAACAGCTAGAAGGGAGTATGACTGCAGGATCTGACTACACAGAGATTGCTTGTAGTCTGTTACCATGGAAACAGATATACATTGGGGATGTTTCCACGAAACGATAAAAATTTTTAGTTAATCCACTGCAAAATCGCTGGATTCTCCATTTCTGATGCACTGAGGGAATTTAACAAAATAGTTCTGAAAGTGAACAAAGCCTAGATTTAAACAAGTGATGGAACATCCCTTCTGCCAAAAAGAAAGAAAAAATTGACGACTTCTTAAATGGACGACACACAGATGGTGTTCTGTTTTTTTCACGGACCCTTTCACTTGAACAGATAACTCTTGTGCTAAAATACGAGCAAAGTGGCGCATGGTGTGATTTTCACTGCCCGGACTAATGGTCGGGGTGTAAAATCAGACATGGGGCTGGACCCTCTGACTATAAGGAGTCAGTCGGCGTGCTGTCCTCGGACCGCACAGAGATGTAAGGAGCTCTTCAGAGAGCACAGACCACAGAATCACAGTTCCGGTCTCTTGTTGATAATTCCTATCATGGCTTATAGGGGTTCTCTGAGCTACAGATATTGATGATCTATCCTCAGGATAGGTAATCAATATCCAATATTCGGACCACCGCTGATCAGCCGTGTCACCGGATAGTGACGGTGTACAGAGAGGAAGCAGAAGGATCTGTACTACATGTCGTAGGGGTGGGGGATATGGCCTAAAATCGATATTGCGATATAATTTTAAGCATATGCGATATATATTGCAATATATTGTTTTCTATATGGGGGGGGGGGGTGTTTAAACTTTATTTTTTTTTTACTTTTTATTTAATAACTATTAGCCTCCTTAAGGGCTAGAACCCTTGTCATATTCACCCTAATAGAGCTCTATTAGGGTGAATAGGACTTTACACTCTCCCTGCTGCCCTGTGCTTTGTGCACACAACAGCAGGGAGCTGACCATGGCGCCAGCCTCTCATGTGCCCCCCAGTCTCTCATGTGCCCCCCCAGCCTCTGATCTGCCCCCCCCAGCCTCTGATCTGCCCCCCCAGCCTCTGATCTGCTCCCCCAGCCTCTGATCTGCCCCCCCCAGCCTCTGATCTGCTCCCCCAGCCTCTGATCTGCCCCCCCAGCCTCTCATGTGCCCCCCAGTCTCTCATGTGCCCCCCCCAGCCTCTGATCTGCCCCCCCAGCCTCTGATCTGCCCCCCCAGCCTCTGATCTGCTCCCCCAGCCTCTGATCTGCCCCCCCCAGCCTCTCATGTGCCCCCCCAGCCTCTGATCTGCTCCCCCAGCCTTTGATCTGCTCCCTCAACCTCTGATCTGCCCCCCCAGCCTCTGATCTGCCCCCTAGCCTCTGATCTGCTCCCCCAGCCTCTGATCTGCCCCCTAGCCTCTGATCTGCCCCCCCAGCCTCTGAACTGCCCCCCCCCAGCCTCTGATCTGCCCCCCCAGCCTCTGATCTGCCCCCCCCCCAGCCTCTGATCTGCCCCCCCCCCCCAGCCTCTGATCCACCCCCTCTGGTAACGCAAACCCACCCCCACCCTCCCTCCCCAGTATTAATCATTGGTGGCAGTGGCCACAGGGTACTCCTCCTCTCTCCCCCCCTCCCCCATCATTGGTGGCAGTGGGCAGTTCCGATCAAAGTCCCAGCAGTGTAATGCTGGGGCTCCGATCGGTTACCATGGCAGCCAGGAGTCACGCTACTGAAGTCCTGGCTGCGATGGTATGTTAGTGAGCAGCATTATACTCACGTGCGCCGTGGCCGCCGGTCGCTCCTTCTTCTCATAGGTCTGTGCGGCGGATTGCTAATGCTGTAAGCATTAGCAATCCGCCGCACAGACAGAAGAAGGAGCGCCCGGCGGCCACGGCGCACGTGAGTATAATGCTGCTCACTAACATACCATCGCAGCCAGGACTTCAGTAGCGTGACTCCTGGCTGCCATGGTAACCGATCGGAGCCCCAGCATTACACTGCTGGGACTTTGATCGGAACTGCCCACTGCCACCAATGATGGGGGGGAGGAGGGGGACCCTGTGGGATATGGCCGGCACATTCATTGGTGGCGCAGTGGCCACAGTTCCTCCCCTCCTCCTCCTACTCTGTCCTCATTGGTGTTCAGCGGCAGCCGCGCACAGTGGGGAGGGAGGGACTCCCTCCTTCTCCCTCCACTGTGCCGGCCGGCTCAGGATCAAATGGTGCGCGCAGAGAGCGCGATCATATCGCGGTCCGGCGATATAGGCGATATGGCGAAAATCCATATCGTGGCCCAAATTTATATCTTATATCGCATATCGCCTATACCGCCCACCCCTAACATGTCGTTTCTGAAACTCAGCTACCGTTCACTTGAATGGACGCTGAGCTGCAGTGCCCCGGCATGGCCACTACACGGCGTATGGAGCCGTCAGCTTCCACTTAGTGCAATGCTAGTTTTTGCTGCCAGAAATAGCTGGGGTTCCAAGTGTCGAACCCCCATTGATCTGATATTGAAGACCTATCCTCAATATCTATCGCCCGGAGAACCCTGTCGACTATGTTCGTCAATTTGGAAGGGCTGTTTGGAATTCTAGTGACAGTGTCTCTCCAGGGATGGACCGGCATCGGCCCACAGGGAAATTTCCCGGTGGCTGGATGCCCAGGAGCCCAGCTGCCCTCTCCGTACATAAATATTTACTGCTCTCAGCATTAATTCATCTGGGAGCCCCAGGTACTTATGCAACTGACTGCCAGCACTGTGGTATTTGGTTCCGCTGGGGCGGTATTTTGTGCTGCACTATGGTATTGCTGGCCCCGCCTACTTGTGTTTCTGTGAATTTGGATCTGCCCACAACATAGGGCCATTTTTAGTTTTTTATTTCCAGCTCCACTTTAAGCTCCCCCCTGCAGCTCTCTATGGATGAAATGAGCAGAGCGGGGAACAATGAAAGAGTATGGACTATAAGTTTTTATTTTCGTATTTTGTACACGCCCATGATATTTTTTTTAACTCTTCGTATTCCCCATATGATTTATTTTCAGCGGACGGGTCTCTGGCTTTTCCGAGGGTTACAGCACTACCCTATACACTACTCACTCAATGCACTCAGCATTTAATACTGAGAGTAAACCCCGGGTTCAGATACTTACATATACCATACACTTACATCAAGTATTTTTACCCGTCTTTTATACCAGTTTCCCATGTGCCAAGGAAACGCCGGAAACGTTTGGAGCCATTTAAATATTAATGGTAATAATGCATTATGTCAGTTTTATTTAACCATCAATTTTTTATGAGCAGGGGGCTGAATCACGGCTGACGAGGTGACTCGCTTCCTTGCTTAGCTTTCTGTATGTATAATTTATCAGTGGTGTAATGGACTGAACAAATATTTAAAAACTTGGTGTCAACTTGTCATATTTTTGTTATAGAGAAGAGAGAATATGACTTCTAATGAGCAGCTTTGCCCGTGAGGGGTTCATAGTGGAGCACAAAAGAAGTAGTCCCGAATGCACCCCAGACATCCTGAGCCAAAACTCAGCCGTGGCCGGCCTGTGGATTAGCTCCATTGCCGTCCGGTGTGGACAATATGCTGCGCAGACTTTAGGGCACAAAATATCTTATTCACAGGCAATGCCGGGGAGATCCACATGCATGTGAGCTTGGCAGTTGAAGGCTTCTGTGTTGGCCCCATGTTCGTACAGTACGTGCCCACGGTTTTGGAAGCCAAATCAGGAGTGGATCATAAAAGAAGAGAAGGCATCAAGGACAGATACCACGTATCCTCTTTTTTATTAATCCGCTCCTGGTTTTGGTATCCAAAGGTTGTGTGTCAGGTGGACATGTATTCTGGGGATCATTAGGGCATGGAGGCTGGATTCTCTTAGATGCCTAAGAGAACCCCTTTAGCCACAGTCGGGTTTCCTAATGCAGTTTTGTAAGCCAAAATCAGGATCATAAAAGGAGAGAAAGTATGCAGGAGAAATAAGTCATACCCTTAAAGGGGTTATCCAACCCCTATAATGTCCCCCCAAAATACACAGGCAACTCATACAGCTTATACTTATTCCAGCGCCCGCGTCACTCCTTATGCCCGCACGGCCGCAGCTGCATCTACCGGACGTGCAGATCAAAACATCTGGTGAAGGGCAGCAGCCAATAGCAGGCCGCGACGGGGACGAGCCTCCCTAGCATTGGGTGATGCTAGGAAGGCTTGTTCCAGTTACTGCCTGTTATTGGCTGACCCCCCGTCACCGGATGTTTTGATTCACGGAACGGGGAGATGCAGCGGCGGCCGTGCGGGCATCAGGAGTGATGCAGGGAGCAAGGTGAGTATAATCTATATGAGGGGCCTGGGCATTATAGGAGTTGGATAAACCCTTTAAGGTAATTTTTCCCTCTCCTCAGACAACACTTTCCATGTGAAGGCATCGCAGGTAATACAAAATATTCAGTGCACTGAGATGGAAAATAAATAGCTAGAGAGTCATTATTCCAGACAACCTATAGAAAGGCCGGCGACGTGGCAGAACTATTAGGTAAAGCAGCGGGGATCTGGACTGCACAAAGTACAAACCACGGGAAGCAAGTGTTTATTGTGCTACTTCATACATTATTACTAAGACCTCTGTTCTGCCTCCACCTGAGGAGACTTTACACAGCAACCTGAACAAAAAAATGTCACAGCAATACATATTACATATCTGCTGGAATTAAAGCCAATGGGTACACATACAATGCATTCAGAAAGTCTTCAGACCCTTTCACTTTTTCACATTTTGTTATATTGCTACTTGTCTTACAATAAAATTAAAAAAAAACATGTTTTCCCCATCAACCTGCCCTCGTTACCCCATAATAAGAACGTGAACACAGATTTTAGAAATGTTTGTAAATGTATTAAGTTTATAAAAAATGAAAAACTAAAATTCTGCACGGACACGTTTCAGACGCTTTGCTATGACACTTGACACTTAGCTCCAGGGGCCTCCCATTTCTCTTGATCATCTTGGAGATGTTTCTACACCTTGACTGGAGTCTACCCGTGGTAAATTTAGTTGATTGGACATGATTTGGAAAGACACAGCCCTGTCTGTATAAAGTCTTGCAGCTGCCATGCATATCAGAGCAAAATGAGGAGGAAATAACTGCGTGTAGAGCTCTGAGACACGATTGTGTGGAGACACAGATCTTGAGAAGGGGACAAAAACCATTCTAAGAGCACAGTGTCCTCCATAATTCCTAAATTGAAGAAGTATGGAACAACCAGGACTCTTCCTGCAGCTTGCCGCCCCACCAAAGTAAGTAATCGGGGGAGAAGGGCCTTGGTAAGAGAGATGACTAAGAACCCAATGAGCTCCAAAGATCCTGTCTGCAGATGGGAGAAACTTTCAGAAGGTCAACCATCACTGCGTCCTCCACCAATCTGGCCTTAAATGGCACAGTGGCCAGTAACAAGACTCTCCTCAATAAAAGACACATTCAAGTTTTTAAAAAGCACCTAAAGGACCTAAACAAGATTCTCTGGTCTGATGAAACAAAGACTGAACTTTTTCTCCCCAATTATAAGCATCATGTCTGGAAGAAACCAGGCACTGCCCAATACTATCCCTACAGTGAAGCATGGTGGTGGCAGCATCATGCTGTGGGGCTGTTTTTTAGTGGCTGGGACAGGGAGACTGGTCAGGGTTGCGAATGAGAAGCTGAATGAGATAAAGTACAGAGATATTCTTAATGAAAACCGCATCCAGAGTGCCCTGGACCTCAGACTGGGCCGACGGGTCACTTTTCAGCAAGACAATGACCCTAAGCACACAGCCAAGACAACACAGGAGTAGCTTAGGGACAACTCTGTGAATGTCCTCGAGTGCTCAAACATCTCTAGAGAGACATGAAAATGGCTGTTCACTCACAGTCCCCATCCAAGAAGATCTGCAGAGAAGAATGACAGAAATTCCCCCCCAATCTTTTTTTCATATTAGGACAATGTCGCAATGTGAGAAAGGTGAAAGGGTATGAAGACTTTGCGAATCCTCTGTATGTAAATCTGACATGATAAATCCCCCGACACATCACATGAATGCTGCTGCTTAAGATTCACTTCATACAGTAGTTCACAGTATTGTGCACTGTGGCTTCAATAAATAAAAAATAAGGGCTGTGTCTCTGTGGCTACAGACTACCAACAAGCCCTGAGTATAGTGTGATCCTGCAGTTAAAGGGGTTATCCAACCCCTCAAATGCCCCTCCATATATCTGGGCCCCTCACACACAATGTACCTAACCCGCTCCCCAGCACCCGCTTCTGGAGCCCGCACGGCTGCCGCTGACAGCCAATAGCAGGCGGTGACGCGAATGAGCCTCCTTAGCATCGCAGGTGACACTAGGAAGGCTCGTCCTCGTCACCGCCTGCTATTGGCTTCCACCCCCGACGCAGGATGTTTTCATCCATGCAACAGGGGGTGCAAGGGAGCGAGGTAAGTACATTGTGTGTGAGGGGCCCGGGCATATGGGGTGGGCATTTCAGGGGTTAGATAACCCCTTTAAGTGCTGGTCTGTCTCTGCCACAGCTTCCTAACCCACTAACTGTGTGGCATTATGCCCGGGCACCCATGAAGGGCTTGTCTGCTGGGGTAATACTTTTTAGAGTAGGGGCAGAATAGTGTAAAAAAAATCAAAATGATCCTCGACTGTCCCTCTAGTGCAGTGATGGCTAACCTTGGCACTCCAGCTGTGGTGAAACTACGACTCCCAGCATGCTCCATTTATTTCTATAGAGTTCTGAGAGCAACCAAGCAAGGGGGGCATCTTGGGAGTTGTAGTTTTACCACAGCTGGAG
Source organism: Bufo gargarizans (assembly GCF_014858855.1). Lineage (NCBI taxonomy): Eukaryota > Metazoa > Chordata > Amphibia > Anura > Bufonidae > Bufo > Bufo gargarizans. The sequence continues at coordinate 26,397,439 of NC_058082.1, forward strand.
TGCCAAGGTTAGCCATCACTGCTCTAGTGCTTACAGTACCTGGTCCAAGCCGGTCTTTGCTTTCTGGTCCCATCTCAACACACAGGAAGTGGTGGGTGATGCCCTCCCACCCAATCACTGGCCGCAGCAGAGACCCGCCTCCACCAGTGATTGGCTGAGCGGGCATTTCTGGCCACTTCCTGTGTGTCGATGCAGGACCAGGAAGCGTTGAAATGCTTTTTAATAAATTAGACACATCTGCTGCACTCCAAGCTCCAGAAACTTTTAAAATAATGTTAGCTAATGGCTGGTGCAGAGCTGAGAGATAACTTGGGCCAGTTACTTACCTAAATTATAGTAAATCCAGTGGACCTTATTTACACATGGCAAATTTGTTTAGGAATTTCCTGGTGCTGCCAAAAACAGATGAATGGATCTACCGTATGTTTACCGCATAAATTACTGCAGCAAATCTGCCACTTATAGAGAACTGCGAAGAAAGTGCAGATCCACAGGATAAAAGTATTACGGCATATGACTAAAACATTCCGATTAGTGGGGTCTGCCCTCTCGGACCCCCCACCAATGTGGCAACCTTGGTCCATTCAGCTGTTCTTCTGCACTCGCTTCTCCCCAGGCAAGCACTGTGCAGGGAATCACAGCACAGCCCAATTAAAGTGAATGGAGCTCGCCGTGAGCACTGATGTAAAGGGATACGCTGCCACTTAATATGGCGGGAAGTTCTCTTTAAAGGGTTTATACCTTTCTTATATATGGGATACACCGTTATATTATGTGGGTGAGCAGATACCTGTTTTACGATCCTTAACATGAGCCATGGTCTGTCTGGTGGTGATTCCCAAATCCTGTATGCAGCGTAAAAGTCGCCGTCCCCGCTCTGCAACTACATATCGGCCGTCTCCAGCTGACAACGTACCTAAAACAATGTACAGGGAAAGGAAGAAAGGAGATTGATATCTGGGATTAATTGGGCTACATGGAATAATATTCAACAAATATATATTATATATCTATATCAGTATTTCATAAAAAACATTTTTTTCAGAATTTTTGGCTGTTCAGTTCATCCTTATATATACAGGTAATCCATCTGTCAGTTTACTGCTGCTGTGAGTGTAAAGATGGTATCTGCAGGGTAATCCTCAATGCAACAGTAGGTGCAGAATTCGGATAACAGCATGATAGCTCCACAGGCCTAGATAAAGATGTCCACAGAAGAGAATTGCACTTATCAGTGTGATGCTCTAACTACAGGGGGTCCACTCTGGTCGCAGTGACGGTCTGACTGAGAGAGTTAAAAAAGTTTTCCAAAATTTGAATACTGATGACCTATCCCCTGGATAGATCATCATAATCTGATCATTGGGGGTCTGATATTCGGGACCCCTGCTGATCAGCTGTTTGAGAAGGCAACGGTGCTTCTGTGAGCGCTGCAACCTTCTCGCAGCAAACCAAGCACAGCGCCATACATTGTAATGTGGCTGTGCTTGGTATCGCAGCTCAGCCCCATTCACTTTTATAGGGCTGAGGTGCACCGAGGCCATGTGACCGATGACCATGTCGTCACTTGGCCTAGGAAAAGCTGCGAGAAGGCCAATGCTGCTGCCTTCTCGACCAGCTGAACGTCAGGGGTGCTGGCTGTCAGCCCCCCACCAATCAGATACTGATGACCTATCCAGAGGAGATGTTCATCAGTAAAAAAAAAGTCTCAGAAAACCCCTTTAAGTAAGACTGTCTGCTGTGCTAAAAGTCTAAACAAAGAGGAAGTTTAAGAGCCAAGAAGTGGAATACATGGAGTAACTTCAAAAGATTATATCCAGAAAATCATTCATCTTTATTTTATTTAAAAAAATTACAGACACAGAGCCAGAAAGTAAAAACTTCTCATCATGACCTCAAAGTAGTGGTGCTTTCCAAAATACTGCAACTAGAGCTTTGGCGTCATGTGAAAGCTAAGATTCTGGGCAAAAACACCCAAAGCAAAGCCCTTATATTCACTCTATAATTCACAGCCTGGGTGCGTTACATACATTGGCTGACATCTACTATTATGAGTTTTTGCCATAAAAGACACCAAAATGTGAAGCACTTTAGCGCATCTAGGTTTAGCGAAATTATCTGCATCTAGCCTGAGAAAGGGTTGTCTCACTTCAGAAAATGGCATTTCTCATGTAGAAAAAGTTAATACAAGGCACTTACTAATGTGTTGTGATTGTCCATATTGCCTCCTTTGCTGGCTGGATTCATTTTTCCATCACATTATACACTGCTCGTTTCCATTGTTACGACCACCCCGTAATTTAGCAGTGGTGGTCGTGCTTGCACACTATGGGAAAAAGTGGCGGTCTCTCTGGTGGCTGGGAATGTGGGAGTGCGCTTAGGCACACATGCGAAGCAGCTTCCATGGCCAGCCCATAACCCATGGAAACAGTGTACAATTTGATAGAAAAACAAATCCAGGTAGCAAAGGAGGCAATATGGACAATCCCAATACATTAGTAAGTGCCTTGTGTTAAAGGCTATGTACACCTTCAGAGGCAATTTTTGTTTATGATAGCATTTTACTCATTTTTGGCTTAAAATAATTTTTTCAACTGGCCTTTATTAAAAATATTGAACCATTCTGTCACAAAGGGTTAACTGTTTTTCTAGCTGTGGGACTTGGTACTTTCACTTAGTGCTGTCAGCTAATACCCTTATCTCTAAACTACTGAGGGGTCATAAACATATTTAAGCCACATTCTTATCAGTAAGATAAGAACTGAGCTATAATAAGTGTGTATAATGTCAGAGAGCAGAGATAGGGAGCCCATCAGCTCCCTGACTGATGGAAAATCCAGAGGCTGCTTCTAGAGCATCTCAGCTATGTGAAATAAGTCCAGCTCACCTACTGTCCTCCGTCCACGGGACGAGCCAAGGCTAGCTCTCCATATGTGAAAATCAGAAAAAGGAGTTTCAGCACTGGATGGTTATTCGTTGCGTTGTCTTTATTCTCCATTTCACATTTAGGTTACATATGATTAGGGCTGCAGCTAACGATTTGAATAATTGATTAGTTGTCGATAATTTCATCGATTAATCTGGAAAAAACACCCAAATTACAAAAAGGTTTATATGATTTTACTTGAAAAATTATGTTCAAAGGCCATATTAAAACAAATTGTGGATGGCACTGTTATGAAGGATCTGTGGATGACACTATTATGGGGGATCTGTGGATGGCGCTGTTATGGGGGGGATCTGTGGATGGCGCTGTTATGGGGGATCTGTGGATGGCACTGTTATGGGGGATCTGTGGATGGCACTGTTATGGAGGGGATCTGTGGATGGCACTGTTATGGAGGGGATCTGTGGATGGCACTGTTATGGAGGGGATCTGTGGATGTCACTGTTATGGAGGGGATCTGTGGATGACACTATTATGGGGATCTGTGGATGGTGCTGTTATGGGGGGGATCTGTGGATGGCACTGTTATGGGGGGGGATCTGTGGATGACACTATTATGGGGGATCTGTGGATGGCACTGTTATGGGGGATCTGTGGATGTCTCTGTTATGGAGGGGATCTGTGGATGTCACTGTTATGGAGGGGATCTGTGGATGACACTATTATGGGGGATCTGTGGATGGCACTGTTATGGGGGATCTGTGGATGGCACTGTTATGGAGGGGATCTGTGGATGTCACTGTCATGGAGGGGATCTGTGGATGTCACTGTTATGGAGGGGATCTGTGGATGACACTATTATGGGGATCTGTGGATGGTGCTGTTATGGGGGGGGATCTGTGGATGGCACTGTTATGGGGGGGGATCTGTGGATGACACTATTATGGGGGATCTGTGGATGGCACTGTTATGGGGGATCTGTGGATGTCTCTGTTATGGAGGGGATCTGTGGATGACACTGTTATGGAGGGGATCTGTGGATGGCACTGTTATGGAGGGGATCTGTGGATGGCACTGTTATGGAGGGGATTTTTGAATGGCACTGTTATGGAGGGGATCTGTGGATGGCACTGTTATGGAGGGGATCTGTGGATGGCACTGTTATGGAGGGGATTTTTGGATGGCTCTGTTATGGAGGGGATCTGTGGATGGCACTGTTATGGGTAGGGGGATCTGTGCACTGTTATGGGGAGGGGGATCTGTGGATGACACTGATATAGGGGGATCTATAGATGACACTATATAGCATCTTATGCTATATGTGTCATCCACAGATCCCCCTCCCCATCTTTATTACCTTACAATGAAGCTCAGGTAACAGGCAGAACAGGCGGCGGCGTAACGTCACTCACTCACGTGACGCACCTGCTCCGCCCACTTTATGAATGAAGGAGGCGGAGCAGGGGCGTCACGTGAGTATGTGACGTTACGCTGACTGCGGCTCTGCCTGTTACTGGAGCTTAATTGTAAGGTGCAATAAAGATGCGCTGATTTAAAGTAAACCGCCCGCCCGCATAGCAACGAATCAGCGATTATTAGATAACTGGATTCGCCGACAACGAATCCCGTTATCAAATATTATCGATAAAGTCGATTAATCGTTGCAGCCCTAAATACGATGGACATCACCTCCCGCCACCTCCTAAAAACATCCTGCACGGTATGATATATAAATGTGCGGATGTGCCTGGCCATATTCATGAAAAAAATCACAGCCTTGAACTTCAGTGATTGAATCTACGCATTCGTATTATTATTTTGCTTATTCTCTTAAATTTTTATGTTCGAGATTCCACGTTTTCTTGTGATTTATTCGTTTGTAAATTTATCATGCATTATATATCCGCTGTCATGTTTATTGATAGAGATACTATATTTATTTATTTATATTTACTTAATTTTGCTGCAGTCTGATGAAGGCACAGAGTTGCCGAAACGTCACTTCGCCGCAGCAACCATCTTTGTACTCAAAATAAACAAGTTGCATCAAATACGACTTAGCTGGAGTCTTTGTATCTATATGAAAATAAATCACAGAAATAAGGTAATAATGCACTGAAATAGATACAAGCATTATACAGTATATGGACAAAGTCTTCCCTCTGATGTGACAAAATCTGAGACACTTGCGGGGTCTACACTACTGAATATAGAAGCACAATGGCTTAGGTAGGTTTAGTGTAAGACCCGCCTGACCTGAGACCACCTTGGCGCTTGGTAGGCGGGCTCAGATGTGTTTTGATCAAAATATATTGGCTAAGTGTCTCAGATATTATCACATCAGAGTGAGGACTTTTTCCATATATAATGCTTGTATCTATTTCATTAAGTGCATTATTACCTTATGTCTGTGATTTTTTTCATGAAAATAGCCAGGGACATGCGCACATTTATTTATCATACAGTGCAGGATGTTTTTATCTTAGTTTTTTCTGTGATTTTTTTTGTCTATGTAGTATTTGCTTGAGGGAGTGGCACCTTCAAGTGTGAATGCGCTCCTATTTTATCTTAGGAGTAGCATTCCTCTGCACTTTTGCCCTTCCTATCCAATAGAGCGCCTTGATTAGATGGTACATATAGGTGTGCTTGCTCCTCCTCCCATTGGTTGCTTGATGCACATGGAGGTGACTAGGAGCAGCACACCATATGTGCGGGGTCTACACTCCTGAACATAGAAGCCCAACGGCTTAGGTAGGTTTAGCGTAGGACCCGCCTGACCTGAGACCACCTTGGCGCTTGGTAGGCGGGCACAGATGTGTTTTGATCAAAATATATTGGCTAAGTGTCTCAGAATAACCATCCAGTGCCGAAACTCCTTTTTCTTATTTTCACATCTCAGCTATGTACAGAGAAAAGGGCTCCATATTTTGTAATAAAGACTAATTAAAAACATGATTTTTAACTCAAAATGAGTACAATGCAATAATAAAAATAAAAAAATTGCCCCCAAAGATGTACATAGACTTTAACTTTCTCTACATGATAAATGCTATTTGCTGAAGTGAGACAACAGCTTGAGGGTGTGGCTTGAAATGCACCATTTTGAGCAGAAATTGCGCCACAGTCATGGCTTAAAATTTTGTTTTAAACGAGGCGAACCAAGGGCGGGTTCTCACCAGCATTAGGAATTCCGTTATAACAGAGTTATAACAGAATATAATGGAATATTAGGATGAAATGCAAACAGAACCCTTTAAGAGGCTTTCCGTTTTGCTCAGTCCTGATATATTTCTAGGGGCACATACAGTATAAGTTTTTTTTCCGTTATGCATCCCGTCCTAAAATTCTGTTATAACTCTGTTATAACGAAACATTATAACGGAATTCCGCTGCTGAGAACCCGTCCTAATTGGTATTAAGTGTGACAGACATCCCTTTCTCTGCACCAAATTTATCATCCACTCTGAGTCCCTGTGAAAAACCTGGTGCGGGTCTAGACGGCCGGTCTACATTACTCCATCATTAGGATTAGTAAATCTGTCCCTGTGTGTCCTTGTCAGGTATAGGAGGGTCACTGAACCGCCATGCTGTCCCCTATAATGCAGCTCCCAATGTCCTAGTCCTTGTTCCTCATTACTGCACGACCATGAAGAGGAGGAGTTTGACTGGAACCGTGGTCACACATGCTCCCTGCCATTCTATTCAAAGAGTATGAAACAGATGGAAACGGCCAAGGTTATACAATTAGCTCCAAAGACATTAAATGGCATGGCAGTGTGCATGCTTGATTGCCGCTCCGATCACACCGCTCCTCACTGCGGCTGTGCACAAAGGAAGAACGGGGGCTATAACTTTTTAATGATACATTTTTTTGCATTTCTTTTATGCATCATTTTTAAACAAATCCTAAATGCAGCTCAGCAGGACTCTTGGAGGGGTGTGTATTCCGGTCATAATACACATGAAACTCCAAAAATTTTAATATTGTGCAAAAGTCCATTTATTTCAGTAATGCAAATTAAAAGGAATTGCATTAATGCCGCTTAAAATTAGAATTTTGTTTCAATAGTTAAATATTCTAGGATCAAAGTGTCGTACTCTAGTCAGCTAAATAACCCATACCCCCTGAGCAAAGGGGACCTGAGATTGTGACTTTGGGGTTTCATAAGCTGTAAGCCATAATCATCCAAATTATAACAAATAAAGGCTTGAAATATCTCGCTTTGCCTGTAATGAGTCTCATATATTAGTTTCACCTTTTATGTTGCATTACTGAAATAAATGAACTTTGCACGATATTCTAATTTTTCGAGTTTCACCTGTATATGATAGTCCTACAGTATAAGTCCATGTTCTTTTCCGTCCCTTTAGCAGAGGCGCAGTGAGAGAAACGAGAGGTATTTCATTCCTCTCCTTGGTAATTGACCGGCCATGAAGGAAACAATTGGACATATGAACGCTACTTCATTTTGCTTCTGTCTGTTCCGAGCTCATCCCTGGACTGGTAATGGACACACAATACGAGTGAACCATCTGGAGAAAGATTTCGCTCAGACAAAATAAACAATACAAAAGAAGAAAAAGGTGAAATCGCAGACCCGGAGAACATTTTCTGTTCCCGTCTGAGAACTGCAGCATCACTCAGGGCAATATTAATCAGTGAAGAGCATCTATGCCGAGCCCCCGACCCTTCCCTGAAGGCACTTATTTATGGCCGCTGAAGTCCTCCTGAAGAATATAAAAACCCTCTGGATGAGGGAAAACGGTGACCCGGGGAGAAGCCGCTGTAAAGAGATGAATGGATGCATTAAAGCGGAGACAAGTCTCTTGAAATAAATACAATAATATGGCAACGGGGGACGCAATTTCCCTTTCTAGACACCGGTTTTCCTTGGGCACCTGAAGAAGGATGAGATATAAACTAGTGAAAAAATGTCCCTCCATACAAACTATACAAAATAAAGATGAAGTCAAACTTAACCTATTGTAAGTCCTCAAAATACAGCGACCTATAAATCTGCATTAGAAATCTGTGTCCCTACATTATACGACAGCACATCAGGATAAAACTCATAAAAATGCCTATACAACAAGAAAATGTAGGTATAGACAGAAGCATAACTCCTCGGACCTAACGCAAAATCTGTAAAATGGCCCTCACCTATCTTCTTAAAGGGGTTGTCCGCTTTTTCTTATGGATAACCTATCCTCAGGACAAAACACTGCTACCACTGCACAACCTATAGCTATATGTTTTTTACTGACCTTCGCAGCATGCCCACTAACTGCCACAGCATGCCCACAACAGTTTCAGCAACAGTACCCCCAAAACAGTATCACTTAAAGTGCCCGACTGCCACAGCATGCCTACAACAGTTTCAGAAACAGTACCCCCAAAACAGTATCTCTTAAAAGTTCCCCCTGACTGTCACAGCATGCCCACAACAGTTTCAGCAACAGTGCCCCCAAAACAGTTTCACTTAAAGTGCCCCCTGACTGCCACAGCATGCCCACAATAGTTTCAGAAACAGTACCCCCAAAACAGTATCTCTTAAAAGTTCCCCCTGACTGTCACAGCATGCCCACAAGTTTCAGAAACAGTACCCCCAAAACAGTATCTCTTAAAAGTTCCCCCTGACTGTCACAGCATGCCCACAAGTTTCAGAAACAGTACCCCTAAAACAGTATCTCTTAAAGGCTCCCCCTGACTGTCACAGCATGCCCACAAGTTTCAGAAACAGTACCCCTAAAACAGTATCTCTTAAAGGCTCCCCCTGACTGTCACAGCATGCCCAAGACAGTTTCAGCAACTGTACCCACAAAATAGTATCACTTAAAGTCCCCCCTGACTGCCACAGCATGCCCACAATAGTTTCCGAAACAGTACCCCCAAAACAGAAGCACTTAAAGTGCCCACTGACTGCCACAGCGTGCCCATAACAGTGGTTCTTACGGGATCATCATAGCCACAGTGTCCCTTAAAAAGAGCCACAGTATATCATGACGGTGGCCATAAATGCCTTGCTTCTTCTTGCCTCCCAGTGCCAGACATTTAAAGCAACATGAATAAGCACTGGGACCCACGCAGATCACTTTTACGCAGAGGCCGCAGTCCTCCGTGAGCGCCTAGGTCTCTTCTTGGGCCATGTGATGTCACGCTTTTCAGTCACATGGCCTAGGTGCAGCTCACCCGCCTTCAAGTGAACAGGCCTGAGCTGCACTACCAAGAACAGCCACTATACAACGTACAATGACCATTAAAAATAATTGCATATACCATAACTAGAGTGCCGTGGATATTCCTAATCTCAGATTTTTTTTTCTCTCTTGATAAGCTGCAAGGAGGCTGTGGCGCTCACCGGAGTGCTGTGGCCTCCTCAAACAGCTAATCGGCGGGGGTGCCAGGAGTTAGACCCCCGGCAATCTCATATTGATAACCTATCTTGAGAATAGGTCAGGCTGAGAGGCAACAAATCTGACTACGCTCATTTTGCTCATTCAGCCTCACAGGATTTTGGAGGCACAGATCACATCTGCAGTGTCAGCAGCTGATAGTGGAACAGCGGAGGGCGAGTTACTGTTTAGAGCATACAGAGATCTGCTTTACAGCAACCACATGGACAATATGAGCCTTTAGGCTGGAGATGACTCAATGACTGCTATGGGAGAGTGCTGTGGGCATGCTCTGTGACCTATGCAGAGGTCATTGCGCAGGGAGGGGAATGAGGTGAGCTGCGAAGTCACCTACAGTCATGGGTAGATCTTGTTATCTATATATAGATGCTACCTGTTGCTGTAATCTTGCCTCGGATGATAAAATGACTGCTGAGAAATGATCGCTACCGAACAGGAATAAAGTGGGAAAAAACTGACCATGCACGCATCTGCCATGAGGCGAGGTGGCAGCTAAGCTGTCTCTGAGGGGGCATTGGTTGACCCTGTGGCTCCCGTCCCTGCCATTCACTCTCACAGGCTACTAGGTCAGAACCCTATGAGGCAGTAGAACAGCGAAGGTGGCCATAATGCAGTGACAGGGGAGGTCACAGTGATGTCATGGTGCCTGTCTACACACAGACAACTCAGGCCGCAGACCAGAACAGGGCTGTGGCCTGCAGTCAGGTATTTATTTTTCAGGGCACTACAGGGGGCACTATAACTACAGGGGGTACTGCAGAGGAGTAGTATAGGGGGCACTATAACTACAGGGGGTACTGCAGAGGAGTATTATAACTATAGTGGGGCACTGCAGGGCGCTTTGTGAATAATAGGGGGCACTACAGGGGGCCATTATAACTACTGGGGGCACTGGCGGGGGTTATTATAACTACTGGAAGCACTATGTGGGACATTATAATGTCAGGGAGCATTTTCACTACTGAGGGGACTACACTGGGGAATTAGAACTACTACAGGGAGCATTATAAATATGGCAGCCTCTAATAGGGAGTATTATAACTAATGCATGGAAGCACTATACTTTGGGAACTATAGTGGGCATTATAACTATTAGGGGCACTACAGAGGGCATTATAAATACTGTATGTACTATATGGCCGTAGTTCTACTAGGAGCACTACAGGGGTGCATTATAGTTCTGGCTTGTTACTACTGGGAGCTAAATGGGTACCTTACAGAGGAGACTTATTATTACTGGGGACACAATAGGGGGTCTTATTTCTACTGGGGTACTATGGGGTATTGTTACTAGTAGGGGTTTTGTAGTGACATTATTATTATTGGGCACTACTACTAATGTGGCACTCTTGGGGACCATTATTACTACATGGGGGCACTAGTACCAATGAGGGCACTCTGGGAGAGAATTACTAATATTGCTGAGACTTTAAGGAGTACTGTTACTATGGGGGGGGGGGCTATCTGTGTGACACTATTATTTCTGCACCATAGTGTTTACGGGCATGGGGTAGTACAGCAAGCATAGTGTTGTCGGTAGCAGCAGGATAACAATGTTGAGGCACCAGGAGGGGCAGGAAGATAGAAAAGTGGGGAACCTACGATGTCAAAATGTGGCTAAAAAGAAGTCGTCATGGGGGCCAGGGTCGAATGGAGATGAGAAAGAGACAACGCTGGATCTAATAGGTATGTAGTGCTGTATACTCCTGTATGTTTGGTAGCACTGAATCCAAATACGGCTTTAGCACTAGGGAAGAGAGGGGATGGATTGAGAATTTGTCACGGCCTGGGCGTCATTTTAATTTTGGCCACAGGCAACAGAAAAGGTAGAATGGGTTGTGTTGGGAACAAAAACATGTTCAAACAGTAAGCAATTTTCTGATGACACATTCCCTTTAAGGTGCTCATGACAACCATAATTTCTCCAACATGACAGCTACACTACCGCTTTGATGCTAAGGCTACTTTCACACTAGCGTTTTTGCTGGATCCGGCAAGGTTCAGCAAAAACGCTTCCGTTACAGATACAATACTAATACAACCGTCTGCATCCGTTATAAACGGATCCGGATGTATTATCTTTAACATAGCCAAGACGGATCCGTCATGAACTCCGCTGAAAGTCGATGGGGGACGGATCCGTTTTCTATTGTGTCAGAGAAAACAGATTTGTCCCCATTGACTTGCATTGTGGGTCATGATGCACCTTGATGGTAGGTGCACTACGTCCACGTTCCTAGACTGACCTGTATTTATAAAGCCCTATCACTTTCTGACACAGCAAACAATATCCCAAATAGCCATATCACCTGTGTCAGAAAGTGATAGGGCTTTACAAGGACAGGTCAGTCTAGGAACGTGGACGGAGTGCACCTACCATCAAGGTGCATCTCCGGGCTGAGCAGTTTTCACAAGGGCAAGAATAGGGACAGCTAGTTTTTTTAAATCATTTTTGCTTTGATCTACACAAGATTGTCCCTACTCTTGCTACTGTACACTATGTTTACAGTCTCTGGGTCATCCTATGAGTTTATAGCCTAGGAACTTGGACAGAGTGCACTTACTGTTGAAGTGCATCTCTGGGCTCAGCAGTTGTCTATGGGTAAAAACAGGGTCGGATTTACTTTCTGTCCTTGGCTGCATAATTTTGTCTCGAGTCCTCTGACCGTCCGTTGTATTGACAGCTTTGTTTCTTTTTCCGTACTACGATTATCAGGATCCTGTTTGGACTAAATATTTTATCTTATTTATGTAGAATAAAGGTTACGTTTTAGAAGTTGTCCTCAGTGATAACAAAAGGGCAAGTACGTCAAGGATGAAAGTACGCTGCAAAGTAGAAGTTTGCCTGCAGATATTTATGTCCCCGTTCCGTGGATGATGTAGTATGATATAGTGTCCCTCGGAAGGTAAAATCAATTTTATTCTCAAACATTCTTCATGATAATAAACATCATCTATATTTATGGGGTATTTTGCTCGTCTTGAGATTCTTAGATGAAAGAGTTATATTTTCTGTCTGGGTTTTTTCCTTCTTGTTGGGTTTGGCGCCAGGTATAGAATTTTAATCCTCTGTAGTCATTATTCTACGAGTATATCTGGAGCGTGGCACAGAAAGAAAGAAAATGCTCAGATACCGAGTGTTGTGTCACTTGGCACCGACACATAGTGTTACTTGTTTGGTGTTAAAGGGAGAATGTACAAGTAAGCGGGCGAGTCATTGTCTAGGGATTAACGTCTCCAGTCATCAAGTTCATCATCAACGAAATTATTCTATAAAGGTTCAACAGAGATCCTGCTGATAAACACATATCCGACAGCATATCCTCCAACATTTAGCAGGACGAGTCTCAGCTGCTTCCAAAAACGGTCCTCTGTGCAGTGTGAACACATATTATTATGAGAATTTTTTTATTTTTTGATGGTCATCACCTCTAAAACATAGCAGTATTAGGAAATATGGACATCATTGGGGACATCTAGGAGAGGTTAAAGGGGTGTTCTCATTACAGACATGGAACCCGCACCCATCTCCAGAAGCGCTATCTCCCACCCCCTATTCTAACCGGTGCTTCAGTAGAAGTGAATGGAGAGGTGGCTGCATATATATATATATATATATACACACACCTAAAGAATTATTAGGAACACCATACTAATACGGTGTTGGACCCCCTTTTGCCTTCAGAACTGACTTAATTCTACGTGGCATTGATTCAACAAGGTGCTGATAGCATTCTTTAGAAATGTTGGCCCATATTGATAGGATAGCATCTTGCAGTTGATGGAGATTTGAGGGATGCACATCCAGGGCACGAAGCTCCCGTTCCACCACATCCCAAAGATGCTCTATTGGGTTGAGATCTGGTGACTGTGGGGGCCATTTTAGTACAGTGAACTCATTGTCATGTTCAAGAAACCAATTTGAAATGATTCGAGCTTTGTGACATGGTGCATTATCCTGCTGGAAGTAGCCATCAGAGGATGGGTACATGGTGGTCATGAAGGGATGGACATGGTCAGAAACAATGCTCAGGTAGCCCGTAGCATTTAAACGATGGCCATCAGACCAGGCAACATTTTTCCAGTTTTCAACAGTCCAATTTTGGTGAGCTCGTGCAAATTGTAGCCTCTTTTTCCTATTTGTAGTGGAGATGAGTGGTACCCGGTGGGGTCTTCTGCTGTTGTAGCCCACCTTTCTTTCCCATTCTTACATTCAGTTTGGAGTTCAGGAGATTGTCTTGACCAGGACCACAACCCTACATGCATTGAAGCAACTGCCATGTGATTGGTTGACTAGATAATCGCATTAATGAGAAATAGAACAGGTGTTCCTAATAATTCTTTAGGTGAGTGTATATATATATATATATATATATATATATATATACAATCTTTTTTTGCCTAAATAAAAGCCTAAATATTGCGGATGTGCTAGCAGCGATCCAGCAGCCCATGTCCGCAGCTCTATCCAGGTGACAGAATCCCTTTAACTAATGAAGACTGCCCGATATTGGAGTACATGTGGACACTCTACTGTGGGACAACACTTATCTCAGAGAACTAAAGTTAATTCAACAAGAGGTCTGGTGGAAAAATGGTATTTACAAATTGTGACAGGTATGGAAGGAGGGAGATATAGTCGCATATTCAGATCTTATAAACATCTGTGGAATTGGAAGTAGAGATTTGACTTTCTTTTATTTACAACTGAAAGAAGCCCTGCGGGCGTCGTTAGGAAAGGGAACACACATATCTACCCCTCCACAGTCTATAGTCAATATATCTAAGCTAACTGTGGGTAAGAAGCCGATATCAAGGATATATCAAGTTTTGTTATATCAGAGGACAGGAAAGCGGAGTGTGGGGGAGTTAAGGAGGAGGTTTTTTCATTTTATTTATTTATTTTTTTCTTATCCACCCCTGGAAGGGGAGCAACAAAAAAATTATAAAAATAATAATAATGAAGACAGCACTGTATAATCAGTTTGCATTGTTAATGGCCAGTACCTTCAATATGGCCATTAACAATGCAGACCAGCTATACAGTGCAGTCTTCATTACTGGAATAAGAGGCAGCGGCAGCCTAACTGGCAGACTGCAGAATGGTCGCGCCCCAAAACGCTGCCGTGTGGTTGTACCTTCAATGTGGCAGAGGGGAAATCTGTGATTAATAAACAGCAAAATCCGTAGGTAAGGGTACTTTCACACTTGCGTTTTTCTTTTCCGGCACTGAGTTCCGTCCTGGGGGCTCTATACCGGAAAAGAACTGATCAGTTTTTTCCCCATGCATTCTGAATGGAGAGCAATCCATTCAGGATGCATCAGGACGCCTTCAGTTCAGTCGTTTTGACTGATCAGGCAAAAGAGAAAACCGCAGCATGCTACGGTTTTCTCTCCGGCGAAAAAAACTGAAGACTTGCCTGAATGCCGGATCCGGCATTTTTCCCCATAGGAATGTATTAGCGTCGGATTCGGCATTCAGAATACCGGAATGCCGGATCCGTCGTTCCGGCATGCGCAGATCGGTAAAAATGTGAAAAAATGTACAAGACGGATCCGTCGGTCCGCATGACAAGCGGAGAGACGGATCCGTCCTTGCTATGCATTTGTGAGACGGATCTGTCTCACAAATGCTTTCAGTCAGCGGCAGATCGGCGGATCCGGCGGGCAGGTGCCGCAAGTGTGAAAGTACCCTAACACAGGTGGAATTTGCTGTCGATTCGCAGTGGATGTCTTTGTGTGGTCTTACCCTGGGGGTAAATTGCAGTAGATTTCCCCCCTCTGAAGCATAAATTGGCACACTGCGAATTAAAAATCCTCACCCCAGGCCATTTTACAATGCAAATTTCTTATGCAGAATGCAAACCAGCAGCATATCCGTCCAGAGTGGACGTCCCCTTACAGGACCCATTTACCAGTAGTTTTTGCAGACCCTGATACCTAAATCTGCCTACATAGGTAATATCATATGCCCCACTCCTATATAGCTGCATACCTTTCCCAGTAAGGAATACAACACGTTCTTTTACATTCACGGGTGTTTGCTTTTATATAATTTCTCTTTAGATTTGCACGTATTCTCAGAGGTTGGAAAGGCGCCGACTTCTGACAGCTGACAAATCCAATCCTTTACGCCGCGGTAAATGCATAAAACCCACCTGAACGGATCGCTCAGGAGCTGATGTTTTCCCTAATTGTTAATAGCAGATGTGCTGTATTCTTATCAAACAGCATCCTGCGGTCCTGTCATGGCAGAGTATAGAAAGGGCGCTCGTCTCTGCGTGATCCCGCTCACTCTTCATCCGATGACTGACACGTAGACAAGAAACCTGAGGTTTCCAAACTCCCAAATACAGCTGCTACGGCTTTGTTCTCGTCCCCGTGTACGGTGTGCTTTGTATTTGGCACTTCAATATCACTACTTCTTGCTCCTTTACATACTGTACTGCATGCTAAATAAAGCGCGTTCGCCTTTTATTAAGGTGCAAACCGCCGGGTATTTTGTGCCTTCGAAAAGGCTGATTCCTCTTTCAAATGACATAGGAACATCAAAAAACACAGCCGCCATCCGTCTAGGAGTGAGGATCTTGACAGCTCCAATATATAACTCAAAGCTACAAACTTATTGCATGGAAGACGGGAGAGCAGTCCCCTGTTAAATCACACTGCTGACACTAAATAAAACGCAAGCGGAGCAGGAACAGTACCGTAACCGGATAGAGTAATCAGTGATCAGTCCTCGTAGAGGACATCGAATTGGGAGGGTCATTTGACCCAGAGGACATGGGGACTAGCTGCAAGCAACAGACAACTGTTCACTGGAAGAGATTTACTAAGCAGAATGACCTGGAACCCTGGCTCAAACTGTGAGACAAATGTATTAAAGAAGCACTATGGGCGGTTTTTGTTAATTTTACATATATTACTAACTCACTACAAATATTCTAGCAGTATAATTTGTTACACCCTGATTCAGCTGCTTCCATACATTTTGAATCTTTTCATTATTGGAACCGGGACATGTGACCTCAAGTCTGAGACCTTGTTCTAATGTGTAAACAGGAAGTCAGTCTCTCCCCTGTGGCTGACTTCCTGTGAACTACAAATCTCTCCGAGCAGCTCTCAGGCCCCTCCCTTCCTTTTTCTTCTGTATATCTCTGTATTCTGCTGCCAATATAATGTCTCACCTATCTAAAGGACCATAAGTGCAGATAGAGGGTGACTGTATACAGTGTTTAGCTGCAGTTACATAAACCTCCGCCTGACTGTACCATCTGTGTGTGCTGACTCTCCAGTGTAGTTCTATGAGATGTAGCTTCACACTGGTCTCCCTGTATTCCTCAGGAGAGCAGATATATAGTAGGTGAGTGTATACAGTGATTAGCTGCAGTTATATAAACCTCCTGACTCACACTGACTGCCTGTACTATCTGGGTGTGCTGACTCTCCAGTGTAGCTCTATGAGATATAGCTTCAGAGTGGTCTCCATGCATGTAAGAGCTGACAGGGGAGAAGGAGATGACAGGCCAGAGAGGACAGTCCTGCTCAAGCTGTATCACAGTGTGAGAAGAGAGCAGCCCTGTTTCACTCATCTGTCATGGCTGCTGTGTGGTGGGACTCCGCACCCTCTGTCTCTGGAAAGCGAGGCACGATGGGAAATATAGGATTCATTAGGAAAACCATATCTGAGAGGAAGAAGGAATCAAGATGGCTGCCAACCCACATATGGCTCATTAAATAAAAGAGGTATACACAAAGCATACACAAGAGTCTCCATCTTATTCTTTAATAATGGCCTATCCTGCACTGTATAGGCAAGGGAAATAATCCTGGAGTGCTTCTTTAATGGTGTACGCCAAAATTTTGGTGCAAAATATTAGTGTGATGAAATAACAGGCAGAGATATAACAGACCAGGCATGTCCGGTGCACGGACACTCACTCTTCACAGAGTTGACCATGGCATAAATAGTGGGAGATTTAGCAGTCTAATGGTTGTCCACACCTATCCATAAAAATGAGACCTCTACCACACACCAAACATACAGTAGATATAAAAAGTCTACACACCCCTGTTAAAATGTCAGGTTTCTGTGATGTAAAAAAATTTGAGACAAAAATAAATCATTTCAGAACTTTTTCCACTTTTAATGTGACCTATAAACTGTACCACTTAATTAAAAAACAAACTGAAATCTTTTAGGTGGAGGGAAGAAAAAATATAAAAATAAAATAATATGGTTGAATAAGTGTGCACACCCTTAAACTAATACTTTGTTGAAGCACCTTTTGATTTTATTACAGCACTCAGTCTTTTGGGGTAGGAGTCTATCAGCATGGCAGATTCCCTCTAGGTTAACTAAGGCCCCAGTTTCAGCTGAAGAAAAACAGCCCCTTGGCATGATGCTGCCACCACCATGCTTCACTGTGGGTACGGTCTTCTTTTGGTGATGAGCAGTGTTGTTTTTGCGCCAAACATATCTTTTGGAATTATGGCCAAAAAGTTCAACCTTGGTTTCATCAGACCATAACACCTTTTCCCACATGCTTTTGGGAGACTTCGGTTCTTGGTAATGTCACTGTTGTGCTATAGTTCCTCCACCTGATGATGACCGTCTTCACTGTGTTCCATGGTATATCTAATGGAAATTCTTTTGTACCCTTCTCCTGACTGATACCTTTTAACAATGAGATTCCTCTGCTGCTTTGGAAGCTCTCTGTGGACCATAGGTAAACTTGTAAAGAAACCGCAGCACTCTCTTGTCTTCAGTATCCAAAGGTTTATTCACCAATACAGTGCATACGGTGCGGGCCGGAGGGGTGAAAGGGGAGGGGTTTCGTATGAAAAGCACCGAGGGGCATGGGCAACGGCTGCATGAACACCGCCCCTGGGCACCTTCAGAAGCGAATTAACATATTGAATAAAAGTGTTTTTTTTATAAAATCGGCGATGGACAGCAATATGGAAGGTAGCATTCTAATATGGGGAATGTAATGGAGATCCTGATGTTAGTGTTCTATAATGGTGATTTTAGGTAAAAGACTCCCTTTAACCCCTTAAGGACTTAGGACGTATCGGTACGGCATGGTTCCCGAGTCCTTAAGGACCCATGACGTACCGGTACGTCATGAGTTTAAAATAAGATTGCGGCGCCCCGGGGGTTAATCCGAACGGGATTTCGGCTGAAATCATTCAGCCGGCATCCTGTCACAACGCCGAGGGGGGTCATGTGACCCCCCCGTATCGGCGATCGCAGCAAACCGCAGGTCAATTCAGACCTGCGGTTTGCTGCGCTTTTAGCCGATTCTGATCCCCGCGGTCTCTGACCGCGGGGATCAAACGTTAAAATGCCAGAAAACGAGATTTTTGTATAACTTACCAGTAAAATCTCTTTCTCGCTCTTTCCTTGGGGGACACAGAAGACCTTGGGTATAGCTCATCTCCATAGGAGGCGTGACACTAAGTGAAAACTGTTAAGCCCCTCCTCCACAGCTATACCCTCAGCCTGGAGAGAGAGACTGCCAGTTGCGTGTCCAAGCAGTGAGAAAAGGCAAAGTCCAACAAGGAACCAACAAGCCAACTACCCAACGGGTAACAAAAACTCGGAAAACGCACAGAGAAAAAACAATTAATGGGTGGGTGCTGTGTCCCCCAAGGAAAGAGCGAGAAAGAGATTTTACTGGTAAGTTATACAAAAATCTCGTTTTCTCGCCCAGTTTCCTTGGGGGACACAGAAGACCTTGGGACGTTCAAAAGCAGTCCAAAAGGGGGAGGGACCACAACACCAAGGCGAAGCACCCGAAAGGCATCAATGAACCGCCGCCTGTAAACCCAGGCGGGGTAAGGCAGAATCTGCCAAAGTCAGAGTATGCACCCTGTAGAACTCAGAAAGGCGTGCAAGGCAGACCTGTGGCCACCGTGCCCAAATGCACGGCCGAAGCCCAATGCCTCCGGCCCAGGAGGCACCGACCGCTCTGGTGAAAGGAACGGTGACACCAAAGACAGAATCCTGCCCTAGGTGCGGTAACCTCAGCAATAGCCAACCTGATCAAGCGGAGGAAAACCACCCTGGAGTCTGCCAACCCTATGCACAGACCTCCTGGAAACCCAAGAGGCCGAACGACTGCAAGAGTCGGAGATCTCCAAGTAAACAACGGCCAGGCCCAAACAACGTCCAAATAGGTGAGGTGTTGAAGCGAAGGCAACACCACCTTCAGAAGGAAGGAAGGAAGGAAGAAAGAAACGAGATGCAGAACAGCCCTGTCCAGGAAAGGACAGAAAACTCATAACAAAAAAAGGGGGCCATGCCGGCACCCGTCAGAGACACGACTGATACGGAACACAACCGTACAGGACAGAAGGATAGAGTGAACTCCTGTAACAGCTCCAAGGGCAAGATTGGAGCGCCGAGAGCTCTGGATATAGTCCCCAGGGCGGTACCGAAGGACAGCACAGAGGAACCAAAGAGCCACTCCGAGGAAGAAGGTCTTGGCAGGCCCAGAGGGTCGGGAACGCTGGAAGAGGAAGAACAGCGCCGACACTTGACACCTCAACCAAAAGACAGAACCATGGGGAAAGAACTTCAGAGTGGGGAATGCACAGCTTTCCACAGAACCCCAGACAAAAAACCCTAAATCTTACGACAGAACCTGGACGAGACACAGCCAGGAGTGGACAGCAGTGAACCCGCTGGAGTCGCCTGGCAAGCAGGCGAAACCCAATGAGAACAGGCGCAGACCAGTAACACGGGCAGAAGGGTCGACAAAACTAGCCCCGTCGGCCCCGAACAACGTTGACCCGCATCCACCCGAATGGGGAGCAGAAGGACAGATGCAAAGACCCAAAAGGATCCGCCAGACGCCAGGAGAAGGCAGGCTAAAGACCATGCTGATGTAACCACGTTGAACAGCCCCTGTGTGGGATCAAAGGACAATCTGAACCGAAAAGGTAGTCCCCCCAAGTTACCGAGAAGGTAAGTCTACATCAGGACCATCGTCTTAGAACGGGCCACGCAATCTGCACCCAGCGGGAGGACAGAACGCGGTAGACTCGGTAAATAAGCACACAGCTAATACAGCCAGCGCGAACAAGGGAGACAGTACGAGGCCAAAAGGAACACCGGAACCATCCACAGGAACAACCAGGCTCACCCCAGAGGGGAGGACAGTGAAAACACAGCCTCCGTAGTCTTGTGGGAAGCCACATCGGAGTGATCTGTATAGAGCGGGAGCCAAACAAAGCCGGCGAAAAGAGGCAGTCGAGACAGAGGCCGACATAACACCCTCCAACCGAAAGGAGGAGGAGTGGGCAACAGGGAAGCCATAAGACAGCTCAAAAACAGAACCTGCTCCTAAAATCTTTTGCGGCGCCCGGCCGCACCGGAATATTAGTGCTGACCGGACCGGAGCCCGTGATGGACCAGGGGCAGCAAGGCGCGGGCCCTGTGGCCCTGAAGCAGTGGCCGGTAAGAGGGAGGGGGACCCTGAGACCGGGTCTGTGAGGGTGGGAATCCTGCCTAACCCCTACGTCAGGGGCAGCTAGGTCTGCAGCTCCCCAGGCATTCTTCTTGCAGGAAGAAGAGTGCCATGTCCTATGGGAGCAAAATGTCGCCCTGTGGCAGCCAGGGGCCAGCCTAGGGCTAGCAGGGACAAAAGGGTCCAGAGGCCCTGTCAGTATGGGAGTCAGGCACGCAGGAGACCGGGGTGGGGTGAGGGGTGAGGGGGGGGACGTAGGGCTGGAGAAGCCAATCTCTCACCATAGCCGTCTTCACCCTCGGTCCGTTCCAGCAGGGTCGCCCCTTCAGCTACTGGCACCGTAGTGGCAGGACGCTGGAAGAGGGACTTGGCGTGCGGGCGACCCTTGTGCTGGCGGGATGTAGGGGAGCTGGGCTGCCCTGATCCACCTTGCCTTCTGTGGGGGAGGCAGCAGTGCGGATGACCGGCACTGGCGCAGCTCGACCCCGGGAGAAACAGAGAGGTCTAGTGCGTCTCTGTTGTCCCTGATGATCTGGAACAAAAAGAAAAAAGTAAAAATCAAAATTTAAAACAAGGGGAAAACAGCCCTGCAGTAGCAGGGAGTGTCTTGCCTCCTTGGACACTAAGCAAAAACTGGCAGTCTCTCTCTCCAGGCTGAGGGTATAGCTGTGGAGGAGGGGCTTAACAGTTTTCACTTAGTGTCACGCCTCCTATGGAGATGAGCTATACCCAAGGTCTTCTGTGTCCCCCAAGGAAACTGGGCGAGAAATTAAGTTTTATTAACCCCCCCTGCACCCCTGAATGATATTATGTGGGCGGGTGGTGCAGGGGGGGTGTCGCAGGCGGTGCGGGAGGCGGGATCACGATCCCCCGCCCGCCTCCCCTTGAATAATCGTTGGCTTCTAGTGGGTATACCAGGGTGCCAGCACATTGCTGGCACCCTGGTATAAACGGCTGACATCGGTAATGCGATGTCAGCCGTTTAACCCTTTCCATACAGCGGTCCGTACGGACCGCTGTATGGAAAAGGTTAACAGCTCAGGGAGCTCCCTCCCTCTCCCATCGGGGGCTGCTGTGCCTTTGCAGCCCCCCGATGGGAGAGGGAGAGAGCTCCCAGGCAGCCCCCCAAGCCCTGTCCTTACCCTTCCCCGTCTGCGAAGTTCTGAACACTACTGAGCAGACGGGGAAGGTTCCCATGGCAACAGGACGCCTTCTCAGGCATCCTGCTGTCCATGGTGCTGAACAGATCTGTGCTGAAGGCAGAGATCTGTTCAGACAAAGTGGTAAGTAAAATACAGTGCAGTACAATATATATTGTACAGTACTGTATTATACAGACATCAGACCCACTGGATCTTCAAGAACCAAGTGGGTCTGGGTCAAAAAAAATGTTAAAAAAAAGTGAAAAAAGTTAAGATAAAAAAAAAAAAACATTTATCACTGAATAAAAAAAATAAAAATAAATATACTACACATATTAGGTATCGCCGCGTCCATAACGACCTGATCTATAAAACTGTCATTTTACTTTCCCCGCACGGTGAACGCCATAAAAAAATAATAATAAAAACTATGAGAAAATTGAAATTTTGCCCACCTTACTTCCCAAAAAAGGTAATAAAAGTGATCAAAAAAGTCGCATGTACGCCAAAATAGTACCAATCAAACCGTCATCTCATCCCGCAAAAATCATACCCTACCCAAGATAATCGCCCAAAAACTGAAAAAACTATGGCTCTTAGACTATGGAAACACTAAAACATGATTTTTTTTTGTTTCAAAAATGAAATCATTGTGTAAAACTTAAATAAATAAAAAAAGTATACATATTAGGTATTGACGCGTCCGTATCGACCAGCTCTATAAAAATATCACATGACCTAACCCCTCAGATGACCACCGTAAAAAAATAAAAACGGTGTAAAAAAAGCCATTTTTTGCCATCTTACATCACAAAAAGTGTAATAGCAAGCGATCAAAAAGTCATATGCACCCCAAAATAGCGCCAATCAAACCGTCATCTCAAATGAGACCCTACTTAAGATAATTGCCCAAAAACTGAAAAAACTATGGCTCTTAGACTATGGAGACACTAAAACATTTTTTTTGTTTTAAAAATGAAATCATTGTGTAAAACTTACATAAATAAAAAAAATTGTATACATATTAGGTATCGCCACGTCCGTGACAACCTGCTCTATAAAATTGCCACATGATCTAACCTGTCAGATGAATTTTGTAAATAACAAAAAATAAAAACGTGCCAATAAATCTATTTCTTGTTACCTTGCCGCACAAAAAAGTGTAATATAAAGCAACCAAAAATCATATGTACCCTAAACTAGTACCAACAAAACTGCCACCCTATCCCGTAGTTTCTAAAATGGGGTCACTTTTATGGAGTTTCTACTCTAGGGGTGCATCAGGGGGGCTTCAAATGGGACATGGTGTCAAAAAACCAGTCCAGCAAAATCTGCCTTCCAAAAACCGTATGGCATTCCTTTCCTTCTGCGCCCTGCCGTGTGCCCGTACAGCGGTTTACGACCACATATGGGGTGTTTCTGTAAACTACAGAATCAGGGCCATAAATAATGAGTTTTTTTTGGCTGTTAACCCTTGCTTTGTAACTGGAAAAAAAATATTAAAATGGAAAATCTGCCAAAAAAGTGAAATTTTGAAATTGTATCTCTATTTTCCATTTAATCTTGTGCAACACCTAAAGGGTTAACAAAGTTTGTAAAATCAGTTTTGAATACCTTGAGGGGTGTAGTTTCTTAGATGGGGTCACTTTTATGGAGTTTCTACTCTAGGGGTGCATCAGGGGGGCTTCAAATGGGACATGGTGTCAAAAAACCAGTCCAGCACAATCTGGCTTCCAAAAACCATACGGCGCACCTTTCCTTCTACGCCCTACTGTGTGCCCGTACAGTAGTTTACGGCCACATATGGGGTGTTTCTGTAAACGGCAGAGTCAGGGCAATGAAGATACAGTCTTGTTTGGCTGTTAACCCTTGCTTTGTTAGTAGAAAAAATGGGTTAAAATGGAAAATTAGGCAAAAAAATGAAATTCTCAAATTTCATCCCCATTTGCCAATAACTCTTGTGCAACACCTAAAGGGTTAACGAAGTTTGTAAAATCAGTTTTGAATACCTTGAGGGGTGTAGTTTATAGAATGGGGTCATTTTTGGGCAGTTTCTATTATGTAAGCCTCGCAAAGTGACTTCAGACCTGTAGTGGTCCCTAAAAATTGGGTTTTTGTAAATTTCTGAAAAATTTCAAGATTTGCTTCTAAACTTCTAAGCCTTGTAACATCCCCAAAAAATAAAATATCATTCCCAAAATGCTGCAAACATGAAGTAGACATATGGGGAATGTAAAGTCATCAACATTTTTGGGGGTATTGCTATGTATTACAGAAGTAGAGAAACTGAAACTTTGAAATTTGCTAATTTTTCAAATTTTTTGGTAAATATGGTATTTTTTTATCCAAAAAAATTAACTTTTTTGACCCAATTTTTGCAGTGTCATGAAGTACAATATGTGACGAAAAAACAATCTCAGAACGGCCTGGATAAGTCAAAGCGTTTTAAAGTTATCAGCACTTAAAGTGACACTGGTCAGATTTGCAAAAAATGGCCAAGTCCTTAAGGTGAAATAGGGCTGAGTCCTTAAGGGGTTAATACAATAACTCACTGGCTATAATACATTTTTAATTACATGCAATTACAAAAGTTTCCAGATCCAGGTGCTGTTTTGAAAACTGCAGAGTATTATTTGTGGAACAACCCCTTTAACAAATATCTTAAAATCTCTGGCTATCGCTGACTAATACAGGTAAGTGATATACTGTATATACACCTGGGAGTCCTGACGGATCGAGCACAAATTACTAATGAAGGCAATATCTGGCTGCCATGCTCTGTGGCCCATTTCATCTTTGCAAACAGCCTTTAATACGTCTCATTTTATTTTTACTTTTGGAGAATATTGAAACAGGCATAAAGGGCGTCTGTCACCAGGAAATTCACTTATGAACCAGGAACACTGCCTTGTAGGGCTGGCTCAGTTGAATTAAATTAATCCTTTCACTTAGAAATCTGTCATTTTATTCTGGAGAAAGGGTACTTTAAATCCATATGCAAATAAGCAGTTAAGTGCACCGAGGGTGGGCCCCAAGCTACTCTGTGCACTTTTGCTCCTCCTGTCCCTCCATTTCCTTCCTGACTATGTCAGAACCTGGCCCTTCCAATTAAGGAGAGGGAAGAGCATGGGTGCACAGAGTGACTTGAGCCCGCCCTCAGTGCACTTAACTGCTCATTTGCATATAAATGAAAAACATGAATGAAGCATCGGATCGCTAGCCCTAGAAGGCATTGTGCCTGGTGAAAGACTTCATTTAATTTAACCCCTTAACAGTTTCGCCCAAGCTCTTTGAGAAAGGACACTAACAGTTCAGCCAAAGCAGAGCTTGAGCAGCAGGGGGAGAACAGCTTTAAAACCTCATATCTCAGGCTTGATAACAGCTAGAGATATGGTCTTGTTTGAAAGCTGACAGTTTAGACTTTAAAACAAGACCAGAGTCACAGCATGATGTCCTCTACATCGAGAGATATAGCTGTTGGAAATCGGTCGGAGTGACAGCAGCTAAAAGGTTTCAGCTGCTTTCATTCCTGACCTGATTTTGAACACCTAAATCTCCTAATGTAGAGGAGATAATTCGGGTGGGTCTTGTTTTAAATCCTAGACTGTCTGCTTTCAAACAAGACCAGTTCCATATCTCTTCCTGTTACCAAGCCTGAGATATTCGAAGTTAAAGCAGCCCAATCCCTGTGATCTCAGCCAGTCTGGAGAAGGACAGGGGGAAGCATGACAGCCTGCAGTATAGGAGAGAAAAAATATATAAATTTGGCAACATCATGACAGTACTGACCAGCAGCGTGAAGTTATCATGTTATTTATATCACACATTGAACATTGTAAAAATATATCCTACAAAATAATGTTAAAACTGCTGTTTCCCTTAAAAATAAAATAAAAAATGTATTAAATACACTATATGAACCCCCAAATAGTTCCTACAAATACTACAACTCATCCCACAAAATTCAAGGTCTCATACAGCTGTGATAAAAAAAAATTATAGTTTGAAAAATGTTACTGATCCTTAAGATGTTTATACTGATAACCTATCCTCTAGACTAGATAGGTCATCAGTTTCTGATCAGTGGAGGTCCGATACCCAGGTCTCCGAACAACTGTTTGAAAAGGTATCGGTGCTTGCAGTAGCTCCACAGCCTTCTCTCAGCTCACCAAGCACAGCGCCGTACATTGTATAGTGGCCGTGCTTGGTATTGCAGCTCAGCCCCATTCACTACAATGGGGCTGAGCTGCGCCTAGACCATGTGACCAATGAATGTGAAGTCACATTGCCTAAAGAAAAGCTGCGAGAAGGCCACGGTGCTACTCCGAGTGCCTGTGCCTTCTCAAACAGCTGATCAGAGGGGGTCTTCAGTATGAAAGCCTCGGAAAACCCCTTTAAGGCAAAAATTTGTTGTGTCACTAGGGGGTTAATAAATGCACTTGTGGCCCCTGAGTTGTGAGCCAATTAGATGTACTAAATTCAAAATCTACAATAAAATAAAGTGACATTATTGGGAGGGTTTTTCACAATTTAATGTGACTGTTGAGGGGTTAAAAGTGTTTTTTTGTTTCATTCTTTCTACAAAGAAAACTAATTCATTGAAAGTAAGCAGAGATCTTGAAAATGCACAAAGTATATAAGAAAATGGAAAGGCTTTTCATTATACAAGGAATAAACCTTACATACATTAAAGGGGTTTTCCATAAGAACAGTTATCACTTTTCCGCACAGGTGAGAGATGTATCATCCTTGGGGGTCTCACCACCAGGACCCCTAGCGATCCTAAGCACTCAGGTACCTGGCCCGTCACAGTCCAGTAATGAGCTGTGCACCTGTGTCTGTTACAGGACAGAATGTTATCCACTGAATGGGGAGTTCCTATTGAATGACAGCAAGCAGAGATCTTGAAAACCGTGAGGAATTGATACAGAAAGTATAAAAGAAAAGTGGAAACTTTTCATTATAAATGAAATGTAAGGGCCGCCATATTTTTCTACACATGTCTAAGGGCTGTCCGCATCCGTAAGTCCGTTCCGCAGCCGCACAAAAAAATAGAACATGTTCTATTCTTGTCCGTTTGGCAGACAAGGATAGGACATTTCTGCAGGAGAGAAAAAATTAATAAAAAACATGGCGACAAGCATTTGGCCGGGATCCGTGTTTTGCAGTCTGCAAAAATGGATACGGTCGTGTGCAGGAGCCTTAACTCATAGCTGTAAGATAGGTACTGCATCTACATGGGGTATTCATGAACGAAAAGGAAGTTCCCACTCCGGAAATGCGCTCCAAGACTTCGGACGTATTGACATATTCTTGGAGCCCCCAGAATATTCATGAGTGTAAAATAAGCAGTAGGTAACGGCGGGTATACATACATATGGCGCCGTTGGCTCCCTCGCTGCCGCCATCATTGCCGGCCCTGACTGCTCCACTTCCATCTCCAAAGCTCTGGAGGAAGAAAAGGTGGAACAGAGACATCAGAGAGACAGTCACAAAATCTATCAAATGCTTTATGCTTCTTTTCAAAAGTCACATTCTTGTGCGGAAATTTTGAGAATTTAAAAATTTTTGCGCTGGTCTTACCACTTATAAAAAAAAGAAAGAAGTTGCTTAGCAGAGGGGATATGACCTCTCGATTCCTGACAGAATTACTTAAATTTAGATTGGAAACTGGCAATATAGCGCAAATCAACCCCCCTGGCTCGTAGGTGGAATAGGTTTTGTGTTCTGCTGCTGTTGTGACAAAAAATAGCAAAATGCTGTTCACTTGTGGACATTTACTTTAAAGGGCATCTGTCAGCAGTTCTGTACCTATGACACTGGCTGACCTGTTACATGTGTGCTTGGCAGCTGAAGGCATCTGTGTTGGTCCCATGTTCATATGTGCCCGCATTACTGAGAGAAATTATATTTTATGATATGCAAATGAGCCTCTAGGAGCAACGGGGGAGTTGCTGTTGCACCTAAAGGCTCTGCTCTCTCTGGAACTGCCGCGCCCTCTCCACTTTGATTGACAGGGCCATGATTACGTTTTCCCTGTCTGGTCCTTCAATTAAAAGGAACCTGTCACCGGGATTTTGGGTATAGAGCTGAGGACATGGGTTGCTAGATGGCCGCTAGCACATCCGCAATACCCAGTCCCCATAGCTCTCTGTGCTTTTATTGTGTAAAAAAAACCGATTTGATACATATGCAAATTAACATAAAAGAGTCATATCTTGCTTGTGTGACCAGAGAAGAGTCATATTTTCAAGCTCTGACTCATCTCAGGTTAATTTGCATATGTATCAAATCGGTTTTTATACACAATAAAAGCACACAGAGCTATGGGGACTGGGTATTGCGGATGTGCTAGTGGCCATCTAGCAACCAATGTCCTCAGCTCTATACACAAAATCCTGGTGACAGGTTCCCTTTAAAGTGGAGAAGACGCGGCAGCTGCAGAGAGAGCAGAGCCTCTAGGTGTAACAGCAACGCTCCCGTCCACTCCACAAGACGGTGCTTCCGCCTACCTAACGCCGACTGCTCTGCTGTCTTCTGGTCCAGAGAGCTTTACAGCGAGTCACCACCTAACTGATTTACATGGACAATGCGCAAGCGGTGCTGGAATCCTTCCCCCAGTAACGGCGCATGCGTTCTTTACAGAGGGTCCGTAGTCATGACCGAGAAAAAAGATTCCAGAACCGACTACTCAGCGCCCAGGCAATTCAGTAAGGTGATGGCTCGCTCTAAAACTCACCCAACCAGAAGATAACAGAGCAGAGCAATGGACGTGACGTAGGTGGAAGGACCATCTTGTGGAGTGGATGGGTTCAGATCTTGATACATGGACCACACAGGTAAGGGACTCCCGCCAATCTGCTGTTTGAGAAGGCAACAGCATTCGCGGCAGCGCTGCAGTCTTCTTGCAGATTTCCCTGGGCCAGGGATTGCTCAACCTGCGGCCCTCCAGTTGTTGCAAAACTACAACTCCCAGCATGCCTTAAAAGTCTACAGGTATCAGCCTACAGCAGGGCATTGTGGGAGTTGTAGTTTTACAACAGCTGGAGGGCCGCAGTTTGAGGATGCCTGTCCTAGAGTATATCCCTCGGTGGGTCAATGACCAGGGGGCCGCCCAAGCCCTCCTCACTGCTGCTGGCCGGGTACATCCCAATTCTTCACCAGCCTGATTGGGTATTTAAGGCACCTTTCCCAATCTCTAGTTAACCATTTAAGGTGTGCCATTCTGTCTAACTACCCACGTACCACAGACAAGCCTCATATTGTCCACTGCCGCCTGCCCCGACCTCGGACTTGTAACACTGAAGAGGGGGCAGCTCTCCCTCGGCCGGCAATGTTGACCCTAATGTCGGACCCCCACAGATCTGATACTGATGACCTATCCTGAGGACAGCTCATCAATATAATAAAACTCAGGCAAGCCTTAATAATTACAGCGGGCTCACAGTCCCCTGAAGACAGACACATACCTGGTGAGGTGATCCACCCCTGGAGCTGTGACCACCATCATCAAACTTTCTCTTCGTAGGTCGTCCAGCCATTTTTGCTGTAAAAGATGTAAAGGGGTGGAATATTTATGTGCTAAACCGTAGGAGACCCCAAAACGTCTGATATACAATAAATCATATGGAAGCCAATATTACAATGTTCTAAATAGAAATTAAAATGGGTTTTCTGGGAATGAATCCCAGGTGGGTCATCAATAACTGATGGGTCGGGATCCGATGCCCAGCACCCCCGCCGATCAGCTATTTGAATGGGCATTGGGGCTGCGACATCTTCATAGTATACGAGCACAGCGCCGTACATTGTGTAGTGGCTGTGTCTGGTATTGCAGCCCATGTCCAATCTCTTCAATCGGAAGCTGCACGAAGGCCACATGAGGGATTGACGTGGCGTCACAGGTCGAGGAGGAGGCTGTAGAGCTCAGCCAAGTGCTGTGACCCCTTCCACCAACTGATAAACCACCCACCTTGCTGGCCCTCAATTTACCACTTCAGCTCTTACATTGCTATTATCTCATCTCCACCAACTTTAACCACAAACCCAGCAGTTTCCTCTCCTGTTCGCTCCAGGACTTCACCCCCACCATCCCAAGTACATCATTTTGGGAATCATGTATGTCTTGTGCTAAACCATGGATGCCCAACCTGCGGCCCTCCAGCTGTTGCAAAACTACAACTCCCAGCATGCACGGATAGCTGTAGGCTGTCCAGGCATCATCGAACTTGTAATTTTGCAACAGCTGGAGGGCCGCAGGTTGGGCATTCCTGTACTAAACAAAGCCAGGCTTTCCCCCTCTATACCCCCCAGTTATCTCATGTCAGTGATACATATCTGCATGATAATCAGTCAATATAAGATGTCCCAGCGGTAGCACTTCATGCACGCCTATTTGCATACATTTAAAAAAATATGATGGTGAAAAATTTGGCTCTCATAAAAAGACACTTTTTATGGCTGCCCTTAACCCCTTCAGCCCCAGGCCTGTTTTCACCTTCCTGCCCAGGCCATTTTTTTCAAATCTAACCAGTGTCACTTTATGTGGTAATAAGTTAAAAACACTTTGACTTATCCAGGCCATTCTGAGATTGTTTTCTTGTCACATATTGTACTTCATGACAGTGGTAAAAAATAATAATTTTTATTTATAAAAAATACCAAATTTACCAAAATTTTTGAATAATTAGCAAATTTGCTCATTTCAATTTCTCTACTTCTATAATACATAGTAATACCTCCAAAAATAGTTATTACTTTACATTCCCCATATGTCTACTTCATGTTTGGATCATTTTGAAAATGACATTTTAGTTTTTGGGGACGTTACAAGGTTTAGAAGTTTGGAAGCAAATCTTGAAATTTTTCGGAAAATTTCCGAAACCCACTTTTTAAGGACCAGCTCAGGTCTGAAGTCACTTTGTGAGGCTTACATAATAGAAACCACCATTCACAAAACTGAATTTACAAACTTTTTTAACCCTTTAGGTGTTCCACAAGAATTAATGGAAAATGGAGATGAAATTTCAGAATTTAACTTTTTGGGCAGATTTTCCATTTTAATCCATTTTTTTTCCAGTAGCAAAGCAAGGGTTAACAGCCAAATAAAACTCAATGGGCCAGATTTATCATTAGCTCAAGTCAGAATAAGGGTCCATTCACACGTCCGTTTTTTCTTTCCTGATCTGTTCCGTTTTTTCAGGAACAGATCAGGACCAGATCTGGACCCATTCATTTTCAATGGGTCCTGGAAAAAATCGGACAGCACAATGTGTGCTGTCCGTTTCCGTTGTTCCGTTCCGCATGTCCGTTTAAATATAAAACATGTCCTATTCTTGTCCTGAAAAATCGGATCCTGGTACAATACAAAGTCAATGGATCCGCAAAAAACGGATGACATTCGGATGTCATTCCGTATGTCATCCGTTTTTTGCGGATTCCGTTCCTGGAAACACATAACAAATTCTTTTTTTTTTTTTTTTTTTTCAATTTTTTTTCAAAGAAATCCAAACAACTTTATTTGATTATTGAAATGTATACATGTTTCCGTTTTTTGCGGATCCGCAAAAAACGGATGACATACGGAAACATTTTCAGGAACAACGGATCCGCAAAAAACGGACCGTTTTTCAGGATGAAAAAAAACAGGACGTGTGAATGGACCCTCATGGAGTGAAAAAGTAGCAAATTTTTGCGCAATCACTAAAACTGCGCAAAAATGTGTTTTCTTATGTAAATTAATCTCTAGACAGATTTACTATTGCGACTATTTAAAAAGTCGCAAAAAATTGCGCAATTTCACTCCAGTGAGGACCATGCTTATCTTATGAGACTTTTTAATAGAACATGCGACTTTTTTATAAAAACGTGCGATTTTTTCGTAAAGATGTGCGACTTTTGTAAAGCTTCTTACTGACGGATAAACTGCTACCGTCAAACCACATTTATCACAGTCTTAAAGGGCCGTTCATAAATCTGACTTTAGCCATATGTGAAAGTGGAGCGAGCATCAGAGTCATGATAAATCTGGCCCAATGTTTATTACCCTGAGGCCTCATGCACACGACAGTTTTTTTTCACGGTCCGCAAAAACGGGGTCCGTGATCCGTGACCGTTTTTTCGTCCGTGGGTCTTCCTTGATTTTTGGAGGATCCACAGACATGAAAAAAAAGTCGTTTTGGTGTCCGCCTGGCCGTGCGGAGCCAAACGGATCCGTCCTGAATTACAATGCAAGTCAATGGGGACGGATCCGTTTGATGTTGACACAATATGGTGCCATTTCAAACGGATCCGTCCCCATTGACTTTCAATGTAAAGTCTGGAGTTCTTTTATACCATCGGATTGGAGTTTTCTCCAATCCGATGGTATATTTTAACTTGAAGCGTCCCCATCACCATGGGAACGCCTCTATGTTAGAATATACTGTCGGATATGAGCTACTTCGTGAACCTCAGATCCGACAGTATATTCTAACACAGAGGCGTTCCCATGGCGCCCACCATCGCCCCCCCCCCTCCCTCCCTCTATTGTATTAAATCGTTGGTGGCACAGTGTGCCAACCACCATCGCCCCCCCCCTCCCTCTATAGCAGTAACATTGGTGGCAGTGTGCGGTCTCCCATTCCCCCCCCCCCCCCATCATTGGTGGCAGCGGAGTTCCGATCGGAGTCCCAGTTTAATCGCTGGGGCTCTGATCGGTAATCATGGCAACCAGGACGCTACTGCAGTCCTGGTTGCCATGGTTACTTAGCAATAGTACAATAGTAGAAGACTCATAGTTACCTGCTTGCTGCTGCGATGTCTGTGTCCGGCCGGGAGCTCCACCTACTGGTAAGTGACAGGTCTGTGCGGCGCATTGCTAAAGAACTGTCACTTACCAGTAGGAGGAGCTCCCGGCCGTTCACAGACATCGCAGCAGCAAGCAGGTAAGTATGAATCTTCTACTGTTGTACTATTGCTAAGTAACCATTGCAACCAGGGCTGCAGTAGCTTCCTGGTTGCCATGGTTACCGATCGGAGCCCCAGCGATTAAACTGGGACTCCGATCGGAACTCCGCTGCCACCAATGATGGGGGGGGGGGGGGGGGGAATGGGAGACCGCACACTGCCACCAATGTTGTTACTGCTATAGAGGGAGGGGGGGGGGGGCGATGGTGGTTGGCACACTGTGCCACCAACGATTTAATACAATAGAGGGAGGGGGGGGGGGGCGATGGTGGGCGCCATGGGAACGCCTCTGTGTTAGAATATACTGTCGGATCTGAGGCTCACGAAGTAGCTCATATCCGACAGTATATTCTAACATAGAGGCGTTCCCATGGTGATGGGGACGCTTCAAGTTAAAATATACCATCGGATTGGAGAAAACTCCAATCCGATGGTATAAAAGAACTCCAGACTTTACATTGAAAGTCAATGGGGACGGATCCGTTTGAAATGGCACCATATTGTGTCAACATCAAACGGATCCGTCCCCATTGACTTGCATTGTAATTCAGGACGGATCCGTTTGGCTCCGCACGGCCAGGCGGACACCAAAACGACTTTTTTTTCATGTCCGTGGATCCTCCAAAAATCAAGGAAGACCCACGGACGAAAAAACGGTCACGGATCACGGACCCCGTTTTTGCGGACCGTGAAAAAAAACTGTCGTGTGCATGAGGCCTCAGGGTAATAAACATTGGGCCAGATTTATCATGACTCTGATGCTCGCTCCACTTTCATCTTCGGATCCGTCTGTATGAAAGCAACCTACGGCCACGGATCACGGACACGGATGCCAATCTTGTGTGCATCCGTGTTCTTTCACGGACCCATTGACTTGAATGGGTCCGTGAACCGTTGTCCGTCAAAAAAATAGGACAGGTCATATTTTTTTGACGGACAGGATACACGGATCACGGCCTCGGCTGCAAAACGGTGCATTTTCCGATTTTTCCACGGACCCATTGAAAGTCAATGGGTCCGCGGAAAAAAACGGAAAACGGCACAACGGCCACGGATGCACACAACGGTCGTGTGCATGAGGCCTGATTCTGCGGTTTAGGGCTCGTTCACACGAAAGTTTTTTGCGTTCCGTATACGGGCCGTTTATTGCGTTCCGTATACGGTCTGTATATGGAACCATTCATTTCAAGGGGTCTGCAAAAAATACGGAATGTACTCCGTAAGCATTCCGTTTCCGTATGTCCGCATTTCCGTTCCACTACATTTTGAGTCTTGCCCTATTATTGTCCACAAATCACATTCCGTGGCTCTATTCAAGTCAAAGGGTCCGCAAAAAAAAAACGGAACACATACGGAAATGCATCCGTATGTCTTCCGTATCCGTTCTGTTTTTGCAGAACCATCTATTGAAAATTTTATGCCCATCCCAATTTTTTCTATGTAATTACTGTATGCGCCATACGGAAAAACGGAACAGAAACACAACGGGAACAAAAAACGGAACAACGGATCCGTGAAAAACGGTCCGCAAAACACTGAAAAAGCCATACGGTTGTGTGAACAAGCCCTTATAGAAACACCCCACATGTGATCGTAAACTGCTGTACGGGCACACGGCAGGGCGCAGTAGGAAAGAAGCGCCATATGGTTTTTGGAAGGCAAATTTAGCTGAACTGGTTTTTAGATGCCATGTCCCATTTGAAGCCCCCCTGATGCACCCTACAGTAGAAACTCAAAAAAGTAACCACATTTTGGAAACTATGGGATAAGGTGCCAGTTTTGTTGGTACTATTTTGGCGTACATATGATTTTTAATTGCTCTATATTATGTTTTTTGTGAGGCAAGGTAACCAAAAAATTGATGTTTTGGCACCGTTTTTATTTTTTAACAACATTTAGATCAAGCGATATTTTTATAGAGCAGGTTGTTACGGACGCAATGATATCAAATATGTCTACTTTATATGATGTTTGTTTCAGTTTTACATAATAAAGCATTTTTTAAAATAAAAAATAGTTTTTTGTATCTCCATTTTCTGAACGCCCCATTTTATTTTATTTTCTGCCGATCGTCTTGTGCAGGGGCTTTTTTTTTGCAGAAAGATTTGCCATTTTTATTGGTACCATTTTTAGGTACATATGATTTTTTGATCATTCATTATTACACTTTATGGGGCAAGGTGACCAAAAAATTGGTTGTTTTGGCGCAGTTTTTATTTATTTTTACAGCGTTTACCTGAGGGATTAGGTGATATGACTTTTTTATAGAGCAGATCGTTACGGACGTGGGAATACCTAATATGTCTACTTTTTCTTATTTATTTAAGTTTTACACAATAATAGCATTTTTGAAACCCGAAATAATGATATTTTAGTGTATCCATAGTCGGAGAGCCATAGCTTTTTTATTTTTTGACCGATTCTTTAAGGTAGGGTCTCATTTTTTGTGGAATGAGGTGATGGTCTGATTGGTACTATTTTTGGGGGCATATGACTTTATGATCACTTGCTGTTGAAATTTTTGTGATGTAATGTGACAAAAATGGCTTTTTTTTTTTACACATTTTTTTTTACGGTGTTCACCTGAGTGGTTAGGTCATGTGATATTTTTATAGAGCTGGTCATTACGGACGCGGCGATACCTAATATGTGTGTTTTTTTTTATTTTTCAGTTTTTTATTATAAGGGGAAAGGGCGTTTTTTTACTTTATTAATTTTATTACTTTATTCATTTTATTAAAAACACTTTTTTTTTACTTTTTTTTCTTTACTTTATTTCTGATGTTCACTTTTGGGGGTCTGATCCCCTCTGCAATGCATTGCAATACATCTGTATTGTATTGCATTGCCTGTATGACACTGAGTCATACACTAACAGGTTGCCTAGGAGACCCAGGCTGAGGCTAGATCTCCTCGGCACCCGTAAAAGGCAGGTCCCGATGCCGAGCAAGGCATTGCGCAGCCTCTGAACAGCATCGGGCTGCCTTGTCGCGCATCGGGTCCCCACCACAGCAGCGCGGGGACTCGATGCGATCACTCACCCAACACAAACCCCTTCTATGTCGCGGTCAGCGAGGACTGCGGTATAGAAGGGGTTAATCCGCCGGCATCGGCTTTTACAGCGCTGCCAGCGGATACAGCAGGGGCCCGGCTACCAGGCTACGCGCATCGCTCCGGTGCCCGCGCGATCACCATGACGTACTATTACGTCAAATTGTGGGAACGCAGTGGTTCCCATGACGTAGTAGTACGTCATAGGTCGGGAAGGGGTTAAAGGTTTATAAAATACTGGCATATGGCTGAGCTATGCCATCACTTTATGGTCACGGGGACCACCACCGATACGGAGAATAAGGGGGTCGCAGTGCTTATTTAGATATGCTGTACAGTAGTGCCCCGGCCCTCCGCTGAGCAGGAGAAATGTGGTACAGCTCTATACAAATAACCAAAAATGATAATACACACATATAGTATAAACTTAATCTTTATTGTTTAAAAATAAAAATTTAATTCATATTAAGGCAACAATGCGTATAGTGGTAGCAGTGCAGGAAAATACTGCGACAAGTATAAGACCACCATCCCTCCAACACCAATGTGCGTTTCGCCCCCTGAAGAAGCAAGGCGAAACGCGCGTCGGGTTGGTGCCATTATCCCCTCTCCATTCCGGTTCAGTATTTGCTTGGTTCATGCCTACCATCGTCCATTAGCCACTCTTGCATCTAGGTTTGCACATATATGGTTGCACTTGGAGCATGCCTTTGGAGACTTCATGTCTAGTTAACATGCAATGCTATTTAATGGGTATGGTAAGATGTTATGGCATGAGGTCAAGGTATGAGATATGTGAGCTATTCATACTCTATATGTGTTTGGCTTGTAATCTCCTATTTGACTGTGCAAAACGAACCATAGGAGTTATTGGTGTTGGAGGGATGGTGGTCTTATACTTGTCGCAGTATTTTCCTGCACTGCTACCACTATACGCATTGTTGCCTTAATATGTATTTAGTTTTTCTTTTTAAACAATAAAGATTGAGTTTACACTATATGTGTGTAGTATCATTTTTGGTTATCTGTTTAGTGACACACATATATTCAACTATTGGTATTCGTATCAGTTGTTAACAGCTCTATACAAGTCAATGGGGCCAGCTGCAGGTCCTTGCATATCCGGGTAGCCAGGAGCATCGCTGTTCAGGGGAAGACCGTAAAACAACCACAGGGCGGCCCCTTCATTCCCAGGATCGGTCAAACCCCATTGTTCAAAAAGTAATAACCCACACTAGCGATAATGGTGCAGAAGGATCGATGGCACTTCGCTTCCCCTTCCTGTGGTGGCACTAGGGTGGAGCGGAACACCTGCTGCCATCTTTCCCTGCAGATTACAGCTGATCACTGAGGATCCCATAAGCAGCAGACACTCTGTGATCATCTCGTCGGTGGGGGATCCTTGTAATAGAAAATTAGTCCTAAGCAGACAACCCCTTTAAGGTTTGAGTGTGAAACATTTACATCCAATATGCATAACCTTGGCCTAGGCATGGCTCACTGCCGCGTCAGCCCCATCATGAATGCACCACCGCACCCCACAGGAATACTACGCAGCCTAGCCCTGACAGGCAGGCAGCACCCCAGCACTGAGTATATGCGGATCAGTGCTGTGGCCCCTGGCTCTCCTCCATATCGTAAGAGAAGGACAGGCCATAGCAGCTGCCACAACACGGGGATACAGGGGTCGCTGACAGAGGTACTGGGATGCTGTAAGGGGCGCAGTCAGCAGCAGGTACAATACATTTCCTGATCACCTGGGGTGGGTGGCATGTGCTTGGCACTGGGCAGTAGTGCTTGTTCACTGGTGAGGCCCCGGGACCACCATGGACCGGCTGTTGAGTCCTGAGTTGAAAGCCATCTAGCCAGCTCTCACAGGCATCATGTATGTATAATGCCATCACATGAGCGAGGCACATTAAAGAAACACAAGCCACATTTTTCAAACCAGCGCCTGCATCTCAATACTTTTGTAATGACATGGAATTAAAAATCCAACCCAGCCAGTGAGTTACTCATTAAAATGTATCTGTATGGCGCCACCTACTGTTTGTCCCGGTCCTTACTTCTCTGTCCACCTCGGTAACATTGCTAAGGTGGTCGCAAACGCTCAGCCCCATCCTCCCACTACCACTGCCCATGTCTACTGTTAGAAGCTCCGACATCTACAGGGAGAGAGCTGCAGCAGAAAGGACGCCCTCCCCGAGCTGCCAGGTTGAAATATATCTAGCAGAGCAATTGAGGCAATGAATGTGGAGATCTCTGGACCCATGTGAGGTACAGGGCTGGTTCTAGCTTTACTAGAAAAAGATTGTCCTCCTTTAGTGATGCATCGTTATGTTAGATGCAAATGTTTCCCAACATCTCTCATACCCCAAAAAGCCCCCCATAGAATTTCTATATATGGCACTGCCGCTATCGCAGGGCGTGCCTATTACAAGCAGAGCAGAGTCCGGCGCTGTACAAACCAGAGCACTCATTAACCCTTTCGCTACCAGCTCCGTACACAGCAGCGGGCGTTTTGGCTGCGGGTCTCTGCTGTTTCAAACAGCAGAGACTCGCGGCTAATTACTGCAACCAGCAACAATGCCGATCATGGTAATTAAAGCCTTTAGATGCCGTGATCAAGTGAGATCACGGCATCTAAATGGTGAAAAAAACAAAAGCTTGCGCTTCGGCTTCTTACCTGCATCCTCTGTGGCCAATGAGGATGCCAGTAATTGGTTTCAATGCGCTCAGCCTCAATGGAGAGGCTGAGGGCATTGAAGCTGCAATTCCTTTTTTGGCCACTAGGCCAACATAAGACATGAGCAAAAGTCAGTAATAAATGCGTTCACCTACGGCTGAAAGGATTACTCGATTGAATCGAGTAATTCGACATAGAAAAATCCTCAATGCAAATTTTTTTCATCGAGGATTCTTTTGTGTCATGTAACCACGGAGCGAGAGTGAAGCGATTGCTATTACTCACCTCTCCGTATTCACCCACCTGCCCGCACCGCGCTGGATCTTGACATATCCAGCATGCGGAGAAGATGGAGGAGCAGTGGAGCGGCGCCCCTACAGGAAAGGTAAGTACTGGCACTGGGGACATGGCTAAGAGGGGGAGATGGTGACACTGGGGGCACCTGGTGGCACTGGAGGGCACCTGATGGCACTGGAGGGGGAGAGCTGGTGGCACTGGGGGGGGGGGCAGCTGGTGGCACTGGGGGGTCTGCTGGCTGCTGATGGCACTGGAGGGAAGGTGATGGCACTGGGATGGCAGCTGATGGCACTGGGGGGGCAGCTGATGGCACTGGGAGGCAGCTGGTGGCACTGGGGAGCAGCTGGTGGCACTGAGGGGGAAGCTGTTGTCACTGAGGGGGAAGCTGTTGTCACTGAGGGGGAAGCTGTTGTCACTGAGGGAGAAGCTGTTGTCACTGAGGGGGAAGCTGGTGGCACTGAGGGGCAGCTGGTGGCACTGGGGGGGGCATCTGGTAGCACTGGGGGGAAGCTGATGGCACTGGGGGGAGAAGCTGATAGCACTGGGGGAGCAACTGGTGGCACTGGGGGGGGGGGCTGATGAGTTTTTTATAAAGAAAAACGTTCTTTTAATTTGTTTTTTGTTATTAGAGTACTCAATTAATCTTTGGAATAATCGATACAATACTCGATTACAAAAATAGTTGATAGCTGCAGCCCTAATATCACCGCGACCGAAAATGTCCGTACTATTAAAATATAAAAATATTTTTCTAACACGGCGAATGGCGTAACGGAAAAAAGGGTCAAAATGGCCCATTTGCCATTTTTTCAATGCTTCTCTTACTCCCAAACAAATGTAATAAAATGTGATCAAAAAGTCACACACACTCCAAAATTGTATAACTAAAAACTACAGATTGTCCTGGAAAAAATGAGCCCCCACACAGCTCGGTAGATATATAACTACAAAAAAATTATCAGGTTCAGAAAATGTTGATGTTAAAAAAAAATAAAAAATTTCAAAGTTTACATTTATTTTTACACTATTTAGACATAAAAAAACCTATACATATGGGGTATCGTTGTAATGAAGGGCATGGGTCAGTTTTGCCGCAAACAGAACACCGTGGGAACAAAACCCGTAAAGAGGTGGAAGAATTGCGGGTTTTTTTCCAATTCCACACAATTTGGATTTTCTTTTTTTTACCGCTTTCCACTACATTGTATGACATTATTAACGGTGGCATTAGAAAGTACAACTTGTACAACAAGGCCTTTTACAGCTATGTGACCGTAAATATAAAAAAGTTATGGCTCAAGGAAGAAAGGGAGAGGATCCTCCAGTGGGCCCAAGGTCTGACAATGAACACCTAATTAGGGTCCATTCAGGCGTCCGTAGTGCATTCCGGATCCGCAATACACCCGGCCGCCACCCCCATAGAACTGCCTATTCTTGTTTGCAATTGCCGCGGACCGGAAGATCGGGGGCACGCTCTGGAAATCCGGATGCGGAGAGCACATAGTGTCCTCTCCACATCCATTCTGTCCCCAAAGAGAATGAATGTGTCAGCAATTTGCAGAACGGGTGCGGGCCCATTATACAGACGTGTGAATGGAGCCTTAAACAGGACCTTTAATGTCCTACAAACACAGAGGTTGGGCCCTCAGAATCATTTCCTCTGGTGGGCCCAAGCGACTTCCGTCCGAAGCTCCCTCACCAGATCTCTCCCCCGTTGAGAATGTGTGGGGCAAAGGATCTTCCACGTACAGCAGCCAACAACCGCCTTGGCTGAAACACTAGTGGTTTATACTTTGACAATCCCAACTCCTGATATGGCTATGTGGATCGAAAAATAAAAAAGTTATGGCTCCTGGAAGGCAGAGAGGAAAAAAAACAAAAAAAAAACAAAACTAAAACTGGCTGGGGGGATGGGTATATATAAAAGAGGGACACATGAGGATGGCGTTTTGGAAAACAACTGATGTGGATAAGTGGGGTTTAACCCTTTAACTATCAACAATGGTGCTTATATGGGTGCTGTGTGATTGGCGGGTGACAGTTCACATGACCTGGGTTAACTGCTGCAAAAAGGGACTCTTTACAGCAGCACGCTCTGGTAAACTTGGCACTTGGCTGCCATCTTTGGAAATACATCTTTGACATGCCCCAAGTGCAATGCCCGGAAGCGGGAGGAAAGGTGGCAGATGTCACAGATAACCCGCCGTAACATTGGCTCCCTGTACCCTTGCGCCTGTCCCCATCTTCATTAATCGCCGCTCCTTCTCCTTCATTTTCCGGCAGTCTATTACCAGCGCTGTCATACGGCTGTTTTGTTTAGTGTTACAATCATTATTTTATTGTCTCGCTTGTACGCAGTTTTTTCTTTCTCTTTATACGCCCCGCACCCGTCTTATCAAGCTGTGACAGTTTTAGGGCCGAGCCGCGGCGCTCTGATTTAACGATGTAGCTCCTCCATTTCATGATGTACTTACCGCAAGGATAAATTGCAATGACAATTTCACTCAGGATAATAAATCACAGTTACATTTATTTTCATCCCGCTGAACAGTTTTTATCAGAACTAACGCATCTCTGTTTCTGGGAGATACTCGCGCTCGCGGAGCTGGAACCGTACGCGATTACATACGGGGAAAAATATATATAATATATTCCAGAACAGAAACGGTCATTACAGTTATGTGTTTTTATTTTTTCTTAACCCCTTCCTGACAGCTGAGGTCCGTGGGAGGGGTGTATAGAGCAGTCTCTGTGTTTTACAGGTGACACCCGTCTGTAGCGGACATAAATTGATCCCAGCCATTTAACCCCTTCCCGCCGTTCCAACGTAAAATTACAGAAGGGCGCCCAAGACTAAGGTATGAGATCGGCGATAATGTGCATCAAATGCATTTAACTCCTCAGATGCGACCACGGCATCTGGGAGGTAATAAACTGGGAACGTGCGGTCCCGGCCATGATCGGGGGAGCCGGATGGTGTGTGCAGCAGCCTCGGTGCTCCTGAATGATCCAAGGCAGGGCTCCATAGGAACAGAGTGTAATCCTCGTAGACTGTAATCCTAATGCATTGGGGTCTATGAGAGAAGCAATCTAATGATTGCTTGTCTAATTTCCCCACGGGAACTATTAAAAACTTAAAGGGGTTTTCCGGGCTTATTCATTTTGATGACCTATCCTCAGGATAGGTCATCAATATCAGACTGGCGGGGGTCCGACACCCAGCACCCCCCGCCGATCAGCTGTTTAAGGAGACGGTGCGCGCACTGAGCATGTGTCGTCTTCCTGTGCTCTTCTGTATGTCTATGCTGTCTCCCCTTACAGCTGATTGGCAGGGGGGCCGGGTGTCAGACCCCCACCGATCTGATATTGATGACCTATCCATTAAAAAGCCTAGACAACCACACAAAAAAAAAATAATAATAATTTTAAATACTGACTCAGTTATGACTTGAAAAGCAGGGATTAAAAAAAAATTTGCTTTTCATTTCTGGTGGGGGGGTTTTTTATGTTAAAGGGAACCTGTCACCGGGATTTGGTGCATAGAGCTGAGGACATGGGTTGCTAGATGGCCGCTAGCACATCCACAATACCCAGTCCCCATAGCTCTGTGTGCTTTTATTGTGACTCATTTATTGTGACTTACACAATAAAAAGCACACAGAGCTATGGGGACTGGGTATGACGGATGTGCTAGCGGCCATCTAGCAGCCCATGTCCTCAGCTCTATACACAAAATCCCAGTGACAGGTTCCCTTTAACAGCCATATTAATAACTCACAATAATCTAATATTTATTGTATTTTTTGCTTTATTAGACACACCTGATTATAAAACAGACCGAGGTTTCAGAGGAAGAAAATAAAAATAAAAACTTTTCAGACTCCAGATCAGACCCCCAATACTCATTAGACCTTAGATTAGACCCCCCCCCCCCCATACTTTAGCAGACAATAAAATATATAAATGACCTCTCCTGCTCCGGACGGCGCTGACACTCACTGCTCCCTGATCTCCAGCCGCTGCTGCACAGGACGCAGCGTCAGGTCATAGTGCACTACGTCCTGACGCGGTGAAGAGTGGGGCCTGGAAGACGAGGGAGCGGTGAGTACAGCCAGCACGCAAAACGAGTAGCCAGGAGGACGCGAAGAAGTTTTTAGAACAAAATAATTTTTATTAGAATTTTTGTATTGATCATGTAGAGAAAGTTAATACAAGGCACTTACTAATGTATTGTAATTGTTCATATTGCCTCCTTTGCTGTCTGGATTCATTTTTCCATCACATCATATACTGCTCATTTCCATGGTTACGACCACCCTGCAATCCATCGGTGGTGGTCGTGCTTGCACATTATAGGAAATAGCGTCAGCCTCTCTGGTGGCCGGGACCATGGGAGCGTGCATAGGCTAGTGCTTCTTCCTATAGTGCAAGCATGACCACCGCTGATGGATTGTAGGGTGGTCTGTAACCATGGAAACGAGCAGTGTATAATGTGATGGAAAAATGAATCCAGACAGCTAAGGAGGCAATATGAACAATCACAATACATTAGTGTCTTGTATTAACTTTCTCTACATGATAAATGCCATTTACAGAAGTGAGACAACCCCTTAAAGGGAGTCTGTCACCAGCATTTCACTTTTTTAACCCTTCCCACTGCTCCCTAGCATGCTTACAGTTAATCAAAACGTTACCTCTGGCATCTTTCCTGCTCTTATAAATCCATCAAAAACGATCTTTATAAGATATGCAAATGAGGGCTCGCAAGTGCCCAGGGGCGGCGTTACTCTCTTAGGTGCCCTGCTTGCTCAGCCTTTTCATTGCGTCCCCCTGCCCCTTCCTACCCTCCGCCCGCCCATCCTTTCCCTCTGACCGCCTTTCTCATAGCTTGTTATTCCGCCGATATCCCGCGCATGCGCACTCTGTCCGTCGGCCGGCGCATGCCCACTGTGATGCCCATTCCTTGTACGGCATCACAGTAACTATTGCGCATGCGCCGGCTAACGGCGCGAAAACTCAACAAAGGAGGCGGTCCATCGGCGCATGCGCAATAATTACTGTGATGCCATACAAGGAATGGGCATCGCAGTGCGCATGTGCCGGCCAAAGGAATGAGTGCGCAGGATCTCGGCGGAATAACAAGCTAGTAGAAAGGCGGTCAGAGGGAAAGGATGGGCGGGCGGAGGGTAGGAAGGGGCAGGGGGACGCAATGAAAAGGCTGGGCAAGCAGGGCACCTAAGAGAGTAACGCCGCCCCATGGCACTTGAGAGCCCTCATTTGCATATCTTATAAAGATCGTTTTGATTAACTGTAAGCATGCTAGGGAGCTGTGGGAAGGGTTAAAAAAGTGAAATGCTGGTGACAGACTCCCTTTAACCATGGTTTACTAAC
Source organism: Bufo gargarizans (assembly GCF_014858855.1). Lineage (NCBI taxonomy): Eukaryota > Metazoa > Chordata > Amphibia > Anura > Bufonidae > Bufo > Bufo gargarizans. Next base: position 26,441,728 of record NC_058082.1, read on the forward strand.
AGTTAAGTTTCATCATTTAAGGCGCAGGATTTAAAACATTTTTGTTTGGAGATTGCCAGTTTTATGTAGTTAATTTTCAGCTTTGATGTGTAGACCAGGATCGAATGAGCAGAGCCATCTCACTCTGATAAGACAGGAGGGGATTTACTACAGATCACGCTTAGGCTGAGTTCACACCAGCGTTCAGCCTTTCCGTCCGAGAATGGAAAGGACGGAGAAGGCACATAACTGAGCCGAACGGAGCCTATGGATCCTATAGACTATAATGGGGTCCGTTGGGTTTACGCTCAGAAGATGGTTTTGGAGCGGAGACAAAAGTCCTGCATGTACTACTTTTGTCTCCGCTCCAAAACCATCTTCTGAGCGTAAACCTAACGGACCCCATTATAGTCTATGGGATCCTTAGGCTCCGTTCGACTCAGTTATGTGCCCAATCCGTCCTTTCCATTCTCCTGCTCCTATAACGGAGCAGGAGAACAGAAAGGCTGAACGCTGGTGTGAACGAGGCCTTATACTGTACTGCTGGAAGAAGCATGTGCTCGGGCCGTGCCCAGAAGACGGCGCTACCTGCACCTCTGGGCTGGAGCCTCCATGATGTACATAAATATCTCTTGTTCAGAATGTGCCTCTAAACCAGAGATATTTGTGTATATTTTATTTGCATTGCAAAATCACCCAGATTGTAGGACAAACCGGCACAGCGGAGCCCTGACCGCCACACCGTGTTTGTATCCAAGGCTGTTCTGTGGGGAGCTTAACAAAACCAACACAAATCCACAGGGAACGTTCTGCGTTATCAGCACGGAAAATCCTGAAAACAGAGATTCTGGCGGTGTATATACCGTACAGGAGGTCACCTACCCCCTGAGCCTGAATATCAGCCCAAATCTAATTATCTGTCACATATCTGTCTGATATCTGTTTTATCTCTCTGTGCTTTATTATCTGTTTCTTTTCTTATTTTATTTTTTCTACCTACTGTTGGATAATAGATACAGACACATACATATTATATGAGATAGATAGATAGATGGATAGATAGATAAATAGATAGATAGATATTAGATAGATAATAGATAGATAGATAGATAGATGGATAGATAGATAGATAAATAGATAGATAGATATTAGATAGATAATAGATAGATAGATAGATAGATAAATAGATAGATAGATATTAGATAGATAATAGATAGATAGATAGATAGATAGATAGATGATAGATAGGAGATTAATAGATAGATAATAGATGGACAGACAGATATATACAGTATATACCGGCAGATCCCCTGCTATCCTGTATCAGACATCTCATTATATAAAACAGAGGTCAATCACAGAGATAAGCAGTAATGGTTCCCCCCCGCAGTGTATCGGACAGCCGGTGTAATAATGCATGGACTGTATGTGTGGAGCGCTGTTGTGAGGCACTACAAGTCTAAGCGGGAGGGCCCTAGCTCGGTACTTACACAGTCCACACGGTCCTCCACCTGTGGAGATAACATGCAGCGGGTCACAGACATGTAATAACACATGTATATGACACGCACAGCACATACATGTGCACACTTACCGCCCCTGAGCTTCTCCAGACTCCTCCTCGCCGCAGGCTGCGCCCGGGAATTACTGCCTCCGAGAGCTCCCCTAGCGGTGAGAGCGTGTCACCACACACAGCACGTGCTCCAGGGGCTTCTGGAAGGATCGGGGGGATTTCCCCTGAGAGAAGATGGCGGAAGAGAAGAACTATCTGCACATAGAAAGGAGAAAGTGGCGCATGCACTCAAACTTGAAAGAATATGGTTCATCAGTGTAACTCCACTCATCCAGATATACAGGGCCAGGTATAGGGTCAGTCATCCAGATATACAGGACCAGGTATAGGGTCAGTCATCCAGATATACAGGGCCAGGTATAGGGTCAGTCATCCAGATATACAGGGCCAGGTATAGGGTCATTCATCCAGATATATAGGATCAGGTATAGGGTCAGTCATCCAGATATACAGGGCCAGGTATAGGGTCAGTCATCCAGATATACAGGGCCAGGTATAGGGTCAGTCATCCAGATATACAGGGCCAGGTATAGGGTCAGTCATCCAGATATACAGGGCCAGGTATAGGGTCAGTCATCCAGATATACAGGGCCAGGTATAGGGTCAGTCATCCAGATATACAGGGCCAGGTATAGGGTCACTCATCCAGATATACAGGGCCAGGTATAGGGTCAGTCATCCAGATATACAGGGCCAGGTATAGGGTCAGTCATCCAGATATACAGGGCCAGGTATAGGGTCACTCATCCTGATATACAGGGCCAGGTATAGGGTCAGTCATCCAGATATACAGGGCCAGGTATAGGGTCAGTCATCCAGATATACAGGGCCAGGTATAGGGTCACTCATCCAGATATACAGGGCCAGGTATAGGGTCAGTCATCCAGATATACAGGGCCAGGTATAGGGTCACTCATCCTGATATACAGGGCCAGGTATAGGGTCAGTCATCCAGATATACAGGGCCAGGTATAGGGTCAGTCATCCTGATATACAGGGCCAGGTATAGGGTCACTCATCCTGATATACAGGGCCAGGTATAGGGTCAGTCATCCAGATATACAGGGCCAGGTATAGGGTCACTCATCCAGATATACAGGGCCAGGTATAGGGTCAGTCATCCAGATATACAGGGCCAGGTATAGGGTCAGTCATCCAGATATACAGGGCCAGGTATAGGGTCAGTCATACAGATATACAGGGCCAGGTATAGGGTCAGTCATCCAGATATACAGGGCCAGGTATAGGGTCACTCATCCAGATATACAGGGCCAGGTATAGGGTCACTCATCCAGATATACAGGGCCAGGTATAGGGTCAGTCATCCAGATATACAGGGCCAGGTATAGGGTCAGTCATCCAGATATACAGGGCCAGGTATAGGGTCAGTCATCCAGATATACAGGGCCAGGTATAGGGTCACTCATCCAGATATACAGGGCCAGGTATAGGGTCACTCATCCAGATATACAGGGCCAGGTATAGGGTCACTCATCCAGATATACAGGGCCAGGTATAGGGTCACTCATCCAGATATACAGGGCCAGGTATAGGGTCACTCATCCAGATATACAGGGCCAGGTATAGGGTCACTCATCCAGATATACAGGGCCAGGTATAGGGTCAGTCATTCAGATATACAGGGCCAGGTATAGGGTCAGTCATCCAGATATACAAGGCCAGGTATAGGGTCAGTCATCCAGATATACAGGGCCAGGTATAGGGTCAGTCATTCATATATACAGGCAGGGCTGTGGAGTCGGAGTCGAGGAGTCGGAGTCGGAGTCAATTTTGGGTACCTGGAGTCGGAGTCGGCAAAAAATGAACCGACTCCGACTCCTACTAAATTTAAATTGGAATAAAAAAATAAAAAAGCAAGTTTAAATGTCCGAATTCATAAACAGTTATAATTAATGACTTCTCTACTGTAAGAATAAAGGCCAATGCATGCAGTGCCTCACGTAACCGCAAAACAAACGCGTTCAGTGATGTGAAGAAGCATGCTTTTCATATGCTTCACTATATGGTACGCAATGCACAATTAGGAGTGGCAATACATATACTTTGCATTGTGTTGTGTTCTGATGTTACAGGGAACACAATGCCCATGGTTTACCGAGCCTCTCACTGATAAGGGATTAAGTAAATATGTGTTTTGCAGGACTAGAGACACTTGTATAAGTGAAGGGAATGGAGGGTCAATAGTTCAAGACTGAAGCTGTAAACCATGGATGTCAAACTCATGGCCCTCCAGATGTTGCAAAACTACAACTCCTATCATTCCCTGATAGCTGTAGTTTGCCCAGGCATGATGGGAGTTGTAGTTTTGCAACAGCTGGAGGGCCACGAGTTTGACATCCCTGCTGTAAACCATTGGAAAAACTGCTGTCATTCAGCTAAGGCTATAAAACGTGTAAACTCAGAATGTTATCTTAAACTTTAAACATGACTATGGGATTCTTCTAGGGAAATCATGTTTTAAAATAAATGTCCCTTCTTGGATCCTCCCACTGCCCTGTCTTCAGCAGAAGATCAGCACACAAAGGAGAAGGCAGCAGCTTCTGCCCAACTACCTCTCTGTGCTAGAAGAGCTTAGAAGAACTTCTTTCTTTCCTTCAAGGAATGTATAAAATACATTTGCATATTAAATACAGAGGAGTCGGAGTCGGGGAGTCGGAGTCGGAAGTACAAAAAACTGAGGAGTCGGAGTCGGAGTCGGAGCATTTATCTACCGACTCCACAGCCCTGTATACAGGGCCAGGTATAGGGTCAGTCATCCAGATATACAAGGCCAGGTATAGGGTCAGTCATCCAGATATACAGGGCCAGGTATAGGGTCAGTCATCCAGATATACAGGGCCAGGTATAGGGTCACTCATCCAGATATATAGGACCAGGTATAGAGTTACTCATCCAGATATACAGGGCCAGGTATAGGGTCACTCATGCAGATATACAGGGCCAGGTATAGGGTCACTCATCCAGATATATAGGACCAGGTATAGAGTTACTCATCCAGATATACAGGGCCAGGTATAGGGTCAGTCATACAGATATATAGGACCAGGTATAGAGTTGTTGTGTAAGGAGGGCACAATTTGACATATAGTGTATCATGCTAATCTATAGCAGGGGGTGTCACAGAGGAGAGGGCACAATTTGGCACCTACTATATCATGTTGATCTTTGGTGGGAGAGTGTCGCTGAGTGTGAATTTGACACCGGGGAATGTTGAGTAGGGAGCAAAGAATTTAACACCTAAAGTGCTGATCTTTGGGGGGTTTGTTGCTGAGTGGGAACAATTTGTCACCTACTTTATCATGGTGATCTTCAGCGGGGGTGTATTATTGATTGGGAGGGGTACAATTTGAAACCTTCCATATCAGACTGACCTTCAGCAGGAGGACACATTTTGGTACCTACCTTACCATGCAGATATTCAGTGGGGGTGTACTATTGAATGGGGAGGGCACATTTTGGCACCTACTGTATCATGCAGATCTTCAGCAGGGTATTGTTTAGTGCAAAGGGTACAATTTGGCACCTACCGTATCATGTTGATATTCAGTGGGTGTGTATTGTTGAATGGGGAGGGCACAGTTTGGCACCTACCGTATCATGCAGATCTTCAGCAGAGGTGTATTCTTAAATGGGGAGGGCACATTTTGGCACCTACCGTATCTTGTTGTTCTTCAGCTGGGGTATATTGTTGAATAGGGAGGGCACAGTTTGGCACCTACCGTATCATGCAGATCTTCAGAGGGGGATGTCGCTTAGTGGGGAGGACACAATTTAAGAACTATCATGCTGGTCCTGAGTGGCCGAGAGTTGGTTGGAGGGACACATACTGAATCTTCTGCCCTCGCTAGCAAGAGAGCATGTCTACCCCTGGTGCCAAGCGAAAACCAAACTTAAAAAAAAAAAGTGTTCTGGCTGATACCACACATGCAGTTCTTGATGCTATTGTTTTTTTTTTTTTTTTTTCAGACACACAGAGGAGCAGAATCAAAAGGGAACCAAAATATCAGTCCTATCTTATACAGTATAATGGCATAAAAACTGCCTCCGTGACTCCAACCTAAAGATCGCCATCCTCCCGCAGTCTACAACCAGCAGGTGAGTATAAGCGAGCACTCCGGGGCTGTATTGAAGTAATGCCGGTGTTTGCTTTATGCAGCCATTTATGAGGCATGCACCTTTGTGGGGCTGTATACATCGCTGCCTCCTTCACTCTTTATCAGCTGGCTTTTATAATCAGCTCACGCTCCCTGCAGTAAATCACAGAGGTTCATCTCTGCATATCAAAGGCACACGGCGCGTTTTAGCCCTCCATCTATTTCAGTCTACAACAAACATAGCAAAAGCTGGACCATCCATCAGACACACACAATAAACCGCCAGCCAGTGTACATATTTTACTAACATAAAAAAAAGAAAAAATCCTGCCAGTTACCCGTGCAGCGAGCAATTCAAATGAACACCGGCAGGCGATTGGAAATTTCAAGGGTAGAGCCGGTAGCTGTGAACATAAGCACAATTTAATCAGCGAGAGCAGGGCGGCCGTACGAGGCAGCTGCCGCACCACCGCCTCATCTCTATGCACATAAAAAATCACAAGATGTGGTTCAAGTGCAAATCATATTTTGTGGGGAGGCGGTATATATCACTGCTTCATGTACTTTATAGACCAGATGCGCCACAGTTAAAGCAACAGCTTCTACGTCTAAAGTTTTACACCAAGCCTAAAGGGGTTGTTTGGGTTTTAAAGGCCGCCGCTGTCTGGCGGAACGCGTCATCAGGTGCTACATAGCACCCGATGACACGTGGTTCCGCTCAGTCTTAGTCAGGGAGAGCTGCAGCAGAAGGGCCAGATACTGTAGGGACAGGAATTGTTTAGTGTTGAAAGGTGTTAGAGACTCAAAAGTCCTTTTAAGGACTATTGTTTTATCTGGCTGCGATAAATATTATTAGCGCAACCTGTGCTAAATTGCGTGCAATTGTTTGGCCGCTGCTGACAGTGACACAACCTCTGCTACATCCGTTGTGTTACATTTGCGCATCCTAAATATCTGTGACATTCAGTGCAATTGTTTGGCCTCTGCTGACAGCGACATTACCTGCGCTACATCTCCTGTATAACGTTTGCGCTTCCTAAATATCTGTGATATTCAGCGTAATTTTTTCTTAGCCGCTGGTGACAGCGACATTACCTGCGCTATACCTCCTGTATAAAATTTGCGCATCCTAAAAATCTGTGACATTCAGCGTAATTTATTTGCGCATACACTTTCAAAACCTGCGCTAGTGTACGTGTGACATACTTGCAAGCATATATACCATTTAATATGCTCAAGGCGAGCAGTTATCCACTTCTGTGTCCCAGCGCAGCGTACAGATGTCTAGCCACCCACCCACAGGACATAGCACTATATGCGCACCTTTCCAAATTGCTGGCCCTGGAAATGTTGCCATTTAGGCTTGTAGACACTGAGGCTTTCTGCAGCCTGATGGTGTTGGCCGTCCCTCGTTACTCAGTCCCCAGCCACCACTATTTTTCCCAGTGTGCCGTCCCCGCCTTACACCAGCATGTGTCCCGTAACATCACACGTGCCCTGACCAACGCAGTTATTGGGAAGGTCCACTTAACGACTGACACATGGACAAGTGCTTTTGGGCAGGGACGCTACATTTCCCTGACTGTACACTGGGTGAACGTTGTGGAGGCCGGGAGCGAGTCGTACCCTGGGATGGCACAGGTGCTACCGACGCCAAGGATTGCGGGCCCTAATTCCATCAGGATTTCCGCCACCACCTACATTAGTGGCTGCAACCCCCCCTTTTCCTCCTCCACCTCCTCCTCCACTTCCACCTCTGAATTCTCATCTTGCAGCACCAGTCAGCCATCAGTCAGTAGCTGGAAGCAGTGTAGCACTGCAGGGGGGAAGCGGCAACAGGCCGTGCTGAAACTAATTTGCTTAGGTGACAAACAGCACACCGCCGCAGAGCTGTGGCAGGGGATAAGGGACCAGACTGAGCTATGGCTCTCGCCACTCAACCTACAACCAGGCATGCTTGTGTCTGATAATGGACGTAACATGGTGGCGGCTTTGGAGCTCGGCAAGCTCACACATATACCATGCCTAGCCCACGTGTTCAACTTAGTGGTTCAGCGGTTTCTCAAAACCTACCCCAATTTGCCTGAGCTACTGGTGAAGGTGCGCCGCGTGTGTGCCCATTTCCAAAAGTCATCTACAGCTGCCGCCGATCTGGCAATGCTGCAGCAGCGCTTGCAATTGCTAGCTTACCGACTGTTGTGCGACGTGAACATGCGCTGGAACTCCACGTTCCACATATTGGCCAGGCTGTCACTCCCTGCCCTGTGAGTGATCTGAGAAGATCTGTCAGACTTGCTGCACGTGAATCTATCTGACAGATTGCTTTGTTGTGGCTTTGGGCAGGATCCCACCCCCTCACAAGTTCTGCTCATTAGTTAGTTAGTGATGCAATTTATTCCTGCCTCTCACTATAGCCCTTGCAGTTTATAGTTTCTCCTGGAGATCTCTGCTGGTGTATGGTGGATCTCCTGCTCCCAGTTCGTCTTCAGTTAAGTTCTCCTTCCTTCCCTTCTGTTGTTTGTACTGGCTAGGCCTTAGGTAGACGCTGGTTCCTTCATCTTGTGCAAGGAACCGTTTGTCTTTTCGCCAACTCCCTAGCTGAGGGTTTGTGTCAGTTGCAGCAGGGCTTAGGTTGGTGTACATGAACATTTCTACCATCGAGATTTGTTCATGTTAGTAGCAGTCAGGGAAAGGCTCAGGGATTGTCAGGAGGTGACCTTTCCCTGTTCCGTAGCTGTGGGGCCTAGCCTGCTGTTTTGTTTAATTTTGTTGTGTTTGGTTTGCTTCCCTTCCCTCACCTACCGTGACACTGGTCGTCGCCTTTCCATTCAGCTTCCGCTATTCACAAGCGACGAGTAAGCATGGATGTCTGACCTCTGAGGTTTTACGCAACTTTGAGGAATCAACACAGATGGTAAGCGGCGATAACGCTATTATCAGCGTAAACATCCCACTTCTGTGTCTACTGAAACGCTCGCTGCTCACATTGAAAGAGGACGCTTTGCATGTGGAAAAGGTGGAAATGGGGGAAGAAAGTACACAGGGTGATAGCCAGACCACCCTCAGTTTGTCTTCTCAGCGCAAATTGGATGATGATGAGAAGGGGAGGCAGGAGACGGTTGCCTCCGCTATAGAGGGTAGTATCCATAGCAGGTTTATTCTATCTGTTCAGCGTGGATGGGCCGAAGAGGAGGAAGAGGATGAGGAGATTGAGAGTCATCCTCCTGATGAGGACAGCAAAGTCTTGTCTGTTGGGACTCTGGCACAGATGGCTGACTTTATGTTAGGCTGCCTTTCCTGTGACCCTCGCGTTATACGCATTTTGGCCAACACCGATTACTGGTTGTTCACCCTTCTCGACCCCCGCTACAAAGAGAACTTCTCATCTCTCATTCCTGTGGTGGAGAGGACGAGCAAAATGGTGCAATACCAGAAGGTCTTTGTGGAAAAAGTGCTGCCAAAATTTCCAGCTGACAATGCTGGCAGCAGAGTACGTAGTTCCTTGGGCAACAGAGGAGGGGAGACGAGGGGTACACACAGCAGTTCCAACAGAGGCAGGGCAACACTCTCCAAGGCCTGGGACAGTTTTATGACACCCCGCCAGCACCCTCAACCTGATGCGCGGCCTAGTGTCACAAGGAGGGAAAAGTTTTGGAAGATGGTGAAGGAGTACGTAGCAGACCGTCTCCGCACCACATCGCGGACAGAAAAACGCTGCTTGCAGCTGCGTGCATTTCGTCCAGTTCAGTTTTGTCCCCATTGACAATGAATGGGGACAAAACGGAAGCGCTTTCCCCCGCTATAGAGATCGTATGAGGTATCTCAATAGTGGAATTGAAAACGCTAAGTGTAAGGCCGATTCATTGGCCTGTATTTGTGGGAGGGGCTTGGCCGCCTATATCAGCCGTCAGCACCCTCCCACATGTGTACGACGTACGAAGTTCTCAGGGTCCCGGAGCGTGCGTTGTACCTGTCAGTCCTGCCGAACAGGCCAGGTAAGCGGACGTCCGGTTGTGCGGTCGGCCCTGTTGGTAAGCGGGTCCCGCGCTCCGGAACACTTCGCCCCCCGTCCCGCTCCCGCTCGTGTCATGGAGGTGGTGGAGCACAACGGCAGACCGCGCTTCCCTCCTCCGCCGCTTCTGCTCACCTTCACAGGCGCGTCTCACGCTCCATGTCTGCCGGCGCTGCCCCGCTCCCCCATGTGGTGTGGGCGTGGCATCCAGCGGCGGGCCCGCCCCCCAGTTGAGGGGTAGCGCCCCTGCCACCGCACTGTGCCGAGGGTCAAGGAGGCTCCATGCGACCCTCCTTACCACAACCGGGGTGGGGCTATGCACACATGCCCCCCCCCCCCGTCTCTGTCTAAGCCAGGAGGCACCACCGTGTCCCCACGCGGTGGATTTGCCCAGCCGACGGTGGGTCGTCCCTCCGGACTCAGGGGGGCACCACCGCACTGGGCACTCCACCAGGGAGCGGTGGGCCTCCCACGTGGCTCGATGTTTAGGGGAACAGGGGGGAAGGCGGCGCCATGTCCAGACCCCCCCTGTTCCAGTTATGCCAGGGGGCTAAGCCGGTTCCCCACGCGGTGGGTGCGCTCAGCCGGCGGAGGGTCGGCCCACAGACGGCAGGAGGGCACCCTCGCACTGGGCGCTCCGCCAGGGACCGGCGAGGCCCCCCACGCGGCATTTTCATTATCGGCAGGGGTAGGCCCTCACCACCGGGGGTCCTCCCTGCGCCGATCCAGGCCTGAGGGCTGCGCAGCTCCCCACGTGGCAGGTGTGCCCAGCCGGCGGGCGGGTCAGCCCTCGAACGGAGGGCGCCCCTGCACTGCGCACCCTGCTAGGGACACGCGTCACTCTCCACGTGGCACAAAGTCGTGTAGTGTGAGGCGTGAGCTGTTGCTCACAAGTATCCCCCCGCTTGGTCCTCTGTGTCAGGGAGCTCCGCGCTCCCCACGCGGTACAGTGGAACACGGTGGGGGATGCAATGGCCAGCGCCTCACACACACTTAAAGTCTGGCACGGGCCGCCGTGCTGCTTAGGTAGGTAGGGGTCCACCACATACGACAGACAGAGTCGGGGGGGCGGAAAAATGTCAATCAACGCCATCCCCATCCATTGTTCAAATCCACTGCCCACAGCTCGCGCTCCATCAGTTTGTACCTTGCGTGTTGATTTGTTTCTTTGTGCTGCTTGTTTCCCAGGTCAGAGCAAGGAGAAAATTTTTTTATTTTTTCTCAAACATACACACAAGAGAAGCCAGTCTAGGATTCACCCGAGTTCTCACGAACAAGGTAGCGGGGGCTCACGTCAGTGGACGGGAGGTATTGATCACTAGCAAGGGAAAGGTCTCATGCACTCTTTTACGTCCAGGTTTCCTTTTCCATTTAAAAACATCCGTGGGGTTCAGAACACAGTGTTCCTCAGTTGGTAAGTAAGTCAGGTCCTGGCGTGTACCTTCAGGTGGCGGTTCCTGGCCACTCTTTCACGGCCGTCGCGGGTTAGGGTGTGTGCTTCACAGGGACAGTGCACCTTTTCTACTACGTTGTCAAACAGCTTCACGCACTTGGTGGTCGCCCAGGGTAGCCGGTCACCTTGCATTATTTTCTCCACAGCTGTGATGTCGCACGCATCTGATATCATGGAAGCATCAGTGGATGAGAATGCTGCAGGGACGTCCGAAGGGGGCAGCACGTTATCCCTGCGTGCTTGGACTATCCCCAAGCTGATGGCGGAGCTGACGAGACGGGGTGTTCCTTTCCCGGCGTCAGCCAGGAAGGCAGAGCTATACCGGTTATGGAAAGACTCCCTGGTGCCCAGCGGCGGTGATCCCCCCGCAGCCACGATACAAACATCGCTGGCCCAATTACACCTCATGCTGAACAACTTGACTTCGGCCGTCACGTCCATACAGGCTAGACTCGAGTCAGTCGAGGCTCACAACTCGGCAGTGTCAGTTTCTTCACCCGAGCCTCCGGTCGCCTCCACCTCGGCGGCAGCAGACATTCGCACTGCCCAGCCAGTCCCCAACGTGGCTCCATCTCACTTTGTCCCCATCAACATCAGAAAGGACATCCTTGAGGGTAGGGACATCAATCTCGCTTCGCTACTAATAGCCTCCAGGGACCTTTCCGACAACAAGGTCATAGCCTGCGGGGAAGTCTCGGTGGTGCTGAGAAGCCGCGACCACCGGCTCAATCGCAAACTGAACATTCCAGAGTTCGTCATGGCTTTCAGCCTTTTCAGGGACGTCATCTGTACTGCCAGGCCGGACAGGAGGGAGGAGCTAGACCTATACCTCTTTAGGGTCACTGAGTTGGGACATAGGTATGGTGGGAATGCGTTCTACGATTACCACTGTTCATTCTCAGCCAAAGCGGCTGCAGTCCTGTCCCAGTTTCAACATGTCACAGACTGGTCCGTCCTGGACACTGAGTTGTTCTGCAGACACTTTGCAGGCCTGAAGGCTCCCTCCTGTTCGGCCTGTCAGTCTATCTTCCACTCAGTAGAGTGGTGCCATAAGTCGGCAGTCGCCACGACGTCATACCCCTCCAGCTCTTCAGCGGGACCACTCGACATCTTCAGGCCCCCCAATTCAGTAGACAAACTAGGACGACCCATTGTCCAGTTAGGTAGGGCACAGATATGCAACAATTTTAATTACGCGTCTTGTAATTTCGGCCAGTGCCGCTTGTTGCATATCTGTACCAACTGCTTCAGGGCTCACCCCCGAGTAGCTTGTTCATTAAAATCGGTGAAGAATTATATGAGCGTGGTCGATACTAGTCATCTACAAGTAATGTTGCAAGGTCATCACAACCCAGGATTCGTGCAGTTCCTGGTGTCAGGGTTCCATGAAGGTTTCCACACAGGGCTAATCACGACCCCTGAGGTCACGCATGAGTGTGGGAACCTTCAGTCAGCCGAAAGGAATCCTGGCTCAGTAGACACACTCATAGAAGCCGAGTTAGCCAAAGGGTTCTTAATCGGTCCTTTCGAAGTACCCCCATTTCAACGGTGGAGAGTCAGTCCCGTAGGAGTCGTCACAGGCAAGTTCAGTAAGAAGGAGAGACTCATCATTGACTTGTCTGCCCCACATGGTTCACAGGTTCCCAGTCTCAATTCCCTCATTCCTTCGGAAGAAGTGGGTATGAGGTATTCTTCCATAGACCAAGCCATCGCCATTATCATGCAGACAGGTCCCGGGTCCGCATTGTCCAAAGCAGATATATCGGACGCTTTCAAATTGCTCCCCATTATGCCAGCACTCTGGCAATGGCACGGTATCAGGTGGCGAGGCCTGTATTACTTTGCCACAAAACTCACCTTCGGTTCCAAGAGCAGCCCCTGGCTCTTCGATCAGCTGGCCCAAGCCCTCCACTGGGTTCTGGTACACAAGGTGCGCTGTGAATTCGTCATCCATTACCTAGACGACTTCCTATTGATTGAGGGGCCAGGGGCTGCTCCTCTGGGGCTGGGAAAGCTACTGAGGTGTTTTTCCCAGTTGGGGGTACCTGTTTCTTCCAAAAAAGTAGAGGGCCCGTCCACCGTGATCACCTTTTTGGGCATCGAGTTGGACTCCCAACGCATGTTAGCCAGGTTACCCTCGGACAAGCTAACGAGAGTCCGAGAAGTGATCCACAGGTTTTCAGCCACGTCGGTGGTCACTAAGACTGACCTTCAGTCGCTACTGGGTATGCTGAATTTTGCTATGCGCGTCATTCCGCAAGGCAGAACGTTTGTATCCCGCCTGCTGGCGCTCCTAAGCACCGCCCCAGAACAGGACAGCCCAGTGCGTCTGGACAGCCAGGCCTTAGCGGATCTCCGTATGTGGGATCATTTCCTGGACCAGTGGAACGGGGTGTCCCTATTCGTCCCCAAGCTGTCGTGCCAGTCCCCCTTAGTCTTCTCGGACGCGGCAGCCGGCACAGGGTTTGCCGCTGTTTTTGGCACGCACTGGGTTGCAGACAGATGGCCGGCCGAGGCGGTACTAATCCCAGGGTTCCTCCACTCCTCGGCACTGTTTGAGCTGTACCCCATTGTGGTAGCTGCTCACATATGGGGCAGTCTCTGGGCGAACCAGTCCGTCCTGTTTGTGACGGATAACGCAGCCGTCGTAGACATCATAAACAGTGGATCGTCAAAGTCAAGCCACGTCATGGGTTTCCTTAGGCGGTTAGTTCAGCTGTCCCTACACCACCATTTCCACGTCCATAGCGCACATGTACCAGGTGAGCGAAACCTGGCTGCCGACGCCTTATCCAGGGCTAACTTTTACCGTTTCTTTCAGATCATGCCAGAGGCAGATGCGACAGGCGCCACCGTTCCTCCTCACGAGTCCTTAATGTTAACATAACCGACCACCTTGAGACGGCCCATGCTCTGATTCGCAATTCTCTCTTGCCCAACACGACCCGAGCATACCACACCGGGTGGAAGATGTTCTGCAGGTTCCAAGGGGAGCATCCTCAGGGGGAATCCAGTTTTCCAGATTACATCCTGGCGTTTATTGGCTACTGCCACTCAGTGCACAAGCTCTCTCACAGTACAGTAAGGTCATACCTAGCGGGAGTACAACATTTTTTCTCCGTCAGTCATCCCGAACAACCATCAGTTTTCGCCATGCATGCTGTTAAAGCAGCACTCAAGGGCTTAAGCAAATGCGGGCCTCAAGGCCGAGGCAGTAGGCAAGGGGTCACCGGGCCCCTCTTCCGCAATCTATCCGACATCCTGGACAGTAATCCGTTCGGGGTTTTGCCCAGCTTGGTACTCAAATCTGCCATCTATTTAGCCTTCTACGGCTTTCTGAGGCCCGGGGAGTTCACCTGCTCTTCCGGCAATAGCAAGTTCCTCACGGTCAGCCAGCTGGTCCAGAACTCCGAGGGGTTCACGTTACTGCTCAGGACGTCTAAGACCTCCCAGGTGGGCCCCCCTGTCCCGGTGTCCTTCTATCCCACTTCACACCAGTGGTGCCCCGTCACGGTGCTCCGTCAGCTACGGTCCGCCTTGTCGGGGTCTGGGCCTAACAGCCCACTGTTACCCTTCGGGGTGGTTCCACTCACCACCCATCAGTTCGTGTCCCATGTCAGGTCACTGGTGGCCAGCCTGGGTGGTGACCCCTCCGCTATCTCGGGACATTCATTCCGCATAGGCGCTGCATCTGCAGCCTCCAAGAATCAGGTACCAGCACACGTAATTCAGAAATTAGGGCGTTGGCACTCGGCATGTTTCACCCGATACATACCTCACCCCGATACCGAAATGTCAACAGCGTTTCAGAACCTGGCTTTGTAATTACGCCACAATAAAATACTTTGCCTATCAGTATGTCTCTTGCCCTCTTTCAGGCGTCCCTCCACGACGCGGTTGCGGCACAACTCTGACCGCTTAGGGTTAGGTTCCCTAGGTAAGGGTCAGGTACGTACCTGGTGGCCACGACCACAATGTGAAAGTAGCCTAATGTGTGTGGGGGCACAAGGGGGAATTCTGCTGTGTGTAATGGGGCATTCTACTGTGTGGGGCGGGGGGGGCACAAAGCGGTATTTTGCTGTGTTGGGGGGCACAGTGGGGCTTTCTACTGTGTGTAAGAACACAATAAGGCATTCTACTGTGTAGGGCACTAAGGTCACATTGCGTTTTTGGTAGGACCGCGCCATCTCTAAAAGTCCTGGAAGAAATTCATCAAGTCAGAGCCATTCGAACTGATGGACAAAGGTAAACACCGAAAGCCACCTGAAGCCTCCTTCACTCCTATACGTGCTTCTGTGGAAAACCAAAGGTCGCAGCAATAGTGAAGCACGGTCACCCAGGGTCACATCCTAAATATATATATAAAACATTAGCAAGAATCCTCTTTTCATAATCATATCGGCACATACTACATACACAATCTCCTCCCTCCCGTGGTCCCCCTTCATTCACCAAAAAAACGCGATCCTACATCATTCCTCACATGATCCCTCTCACCTGGTCCATCTACACCTATCACAGCCCACACCTCCTTCCAGGAAAGGTCCTTGCTCCAACTAACATCATCTGTCTCATACCAAACACTGCTTTAGATCAAGTTCTACATTCATACCCTTTGGTTGCAATGTTTCCATGGGAAAGATCCACTCGACTTCCCGCTTATTAATTTGCGATATAGTATCCCCCCCACGCCAAAATGGCTTTACCACTTCTACTCCCGTAAATTGCAATCCACTGGGACCCCTCTGATGTGCCTTTTTAAAGTGCATAGAGACACTATGTGTCTCCAATCCTTTTTTAATGTTCCTGATGTGTTCCTGGATCCTAGTCTTGAGCTTTCTCATTGTTCGAACCACATACTGGAGGCCACACGGGCACTCCAACATGTAGACCACTCCGGCGTTCTCACAGGTAATTTCCCCTTTAATTTTCAGATCTGTATTCCTTTTATTCGAATGTACGCTCTGTATGTTCATTTTTCTGTTCTCTTTTTTTTCCTATTTTACACAGGAGGCAAAAGCCAACACCATGTGAACTCATTCCCTCTTTTCTTTCCACCCTTATCGTGAATAGCACTGTGAACCGGAGGTGTGTGAAGGTTCGGAGCTTTTTTATACACCACATCAGGTCTTTCTGGGATCTCCTTACCTAAGATGGGATCATTCTTTAACACTGTCCAATTTTTCTTTATAGCATTTTCAATCAAACCAGCATGACTATTATATTGGGCGAGGAAAGTAAAAGGAAAATCCTTCTCTTTTTTCACTTTTACCACACTATCCCTCTCTGTTGTTACCAGTTCTTCTATCTCTCTACTAGATCCTCTTTCCGATACCCCTTTTCCTGAAACCGCTCATTAATAACTTCACTTTGTTCCCTATAGTCTTCCAGCTTAGTACAATTCCTGTATATTCTCTTAATTTGCCCTTTCGGTATGTTTTTCAACCAAGGGCTATAATGGCAACTAGTGGTATCAATATAGCTATTTACATCGGCCTCTTTAAAAAAGGTTTTAGTTTTAAACCTATTCTCCTCAATAAATATAGTTAAACCCAGAAAATTCAGAGTTATCGCTAATAGTGCTGGTAAATGAAAGATTCCAGTTATTGGTATTTAATCCCCTAATAAATTCTACAAGAACCTGTTTCTCCCCTTTCCATATAAGCAAGCAGTCGTCGATATACCTACGCCACGTTGATGCTGTGTCATCTAATTCAGGACCGGCTGGATGGTCTCCTTCTCCCATAGAACCATAAATAAGTTAGCGAGACTGGGGGTAAATTTCGCCCCCATCGCAGTCCCAGTTCGCTGTAAATAATTATTTTTAAACCAAAAATAGTTATGACACAGGCAGTTTGAATGGCTCTGACTTGATGAATTTCTTCCAGGACTTTTAGAGGCGGAGCGGTCCTACTAAAAACGCAACTAGACTGTATGTGAACATCTACCCACTTCACAATTGGGTACCTGCGACACCAAATATTAATTATAGCGTACAAGGGGCAGTTTTTTTAAATTATTTTTGTATTATTTTATTGTCCTCTAAGGTCAATTGTCTATCTTCACAGCATAGACAATTGCCTTCAGATGACCCCAAAGATAAAAGTCTAAGGGGGTCAGATCGGCCACTGGATATGCGAAATTGCTACATGATGATGTGTTTCCCTCTCTATGGCACGTTCCCTGAGTTTTTCCAGCAAGATGGTGCACCACCACATTATGGGTGTCATTCCTAGATGAACAGTTTCCTGGAAAGTGGATTGGTCGTCGTGGGCCAGTTGAATGGCCCCCAAGGTCTCCCGATCTGACCCCCTTAGACTTTTATCTTTGGGGCCATCTGAAGGCAATTGTCTATGCTGTGAAGATCCGAGATGTGCAGCAGCTGAAACTACGGATACTGGAAGCCTGTGCTAGCATTTCTCCTGCGGTGTTGCTATCAGTGTGTGAAGAGTGGGAGAAGAGGGTTGCATTGACAATCCAACACAATGGGCAGCACATTGAACACATTTTATAAGTGGTCAGAAACTTGTAAATAACTCATGAAAGAATAAAGTTATGTTAAAACCAAGCACACAAATGTTTTTCTTGTGAAATTCCCAATAAGTTTGATGTGTCACATGACCCTCTTCCTATTGAAAAAACAATAGTTGGATTCAAAATGTCCGACTTCAAAATGGCCGCCATGGTCACCACCCATCTTGAATAGTTTCCCCCCTCACATATACTAATGTGCCACAAACAGGAAGTTAATATCACCAACCATTCTCATTTTATTAAGGTGTATCCATATAAATGGCCCACCCTGTAGTTTTTCCCTCACATCTCCTCCTGTAATGTCCTCTAAAATCATATAATAACAGTCTGGACATGCTAGGACTTGTAGTTATCTCATTCCTCCTCCCTGTAATGTCCTCTGATATCACATAATAATGGCCTGGACATGCTGGGAGTTGTAGTTCGCTTCTCTTATACTTCCTCGCTTTAATGTTCAATAGCAAACTCTTGGAGGCAGGGGATCAGTTCATCCAGGGAATGTGGATTTTTAGCGGACACTTCCCCACAGATAAACATGGCATGTGGACAAGTCTGGGGAAGGGGGTGTCCATAACCCCTTGTTCATAGTTCGCTGTTATGTACATAGTTCATGAACCCGCGCCAGTAACTCCTATGAGGTCTGGCATGTTGCCCCATCTTGTTGGAAAAAGCAGGACATTTTTTTTCTACTGGTGTTAAAGGGAACCTGTCACCCAAAAATCGCCTATTAAGCTGTTTACAGTACCTTATAGTGCTGTATAGTCGTTTCCTGATGCACTTTTTGTTAGTTTTGCAGCATGTATGCTCAGTCAGAAATCGATGTTATATTCAGCTGCTGCCCCGTGCTTCAAGTCAGGCTTGAAGTCACGGGGGCAGCGGCCTCGGCGTCTTACATGGCCCTCTCCCCGCCCCCTGCCTCTGTGACTGACAGCCGAAATCCGATTCCGGGACCGCGCTCAACGGCCACATGCGCAGTAAAGGGCGGCAGGAGTGCGGTCCCGGCTGCCGCGCGTACTACGCGCCGTCTTACTTTCGCCGCACTGCGCATGCGCCCGACATCCTGTATCAAACGCGCCCGCGCCCGGCATCTGGGCGCGGGCGCGTTTGATACAGGATGTCGGGCGCATGCGCAGTGCGGCGAAAGTAAGACGGCGCGTAGTACGCGCGGCAGCCGGGACCGCACTCCTGCCGCCCTTTACTGCGCATGCGGCCGTTGAGCGCGGTCCCGGAATCGGATTTCGGCTGTCAGTCACAGAGGCAGGGGGCGGGGAGAGGGCCATGTAAGACGCCGAGGCCGCTGCCCCCGTGACTTCGTTTCCTGACTTGAAGCACGGGGCAGCAGCTGAATATAACATCGATTTCTGACTGAGCATACATGCTGCAAAACTAACAAAAAGTGCATCAGGAAACGTCTATACAGCACTATAAGGTACTGTAAACAGCTTAATAGGCGATTTTTGGGTGACAGGTTCCCTTTAAGGCTCATGCATGCACATGAACGTATTTTGTTTCCGTGTCCATTCCATTTTTTTTGCGGATAGGATGTGGACCCATTCATTTTAATTGGTCCGCAAAAAATGCTGACAGTATACCATGTGAGCCCTTGGTTGTAAAACTGTTCAATGATGTCCCGGTAAATTGCGGTATTCACAGTTGATTTAAAGAAAATTGAGCCCACTATTCGTGTTCCTGACAACTGCACACCAAATGCCTTATGCTATACAGACAAGGATAGGACTGTTCTATTAAGGGCCAGCTGTTCTTCAAAATATGGAATGCACACGGACGTCATCCGTATTTTTTGCGGATCCGTGTTTTGTGGACTGCAAAGTACATACGGTCGTGTGCATAAGCCCATAATGTCATAAAGTAGAATACACTCGTTTTCAGGTTGTCAAGTTATGCACGTGACCCGAATCAAGGACACAGTGGGGGGCATTTTTATTCCGGGGGCATTCGGGAGCACAGTGTGTGGAGCAATGATATTCAGGGGGCACTGACTTATTTTTTAGGGGTGTAGTGTGATAGCATGCAGCAAAAGTGAGGAGCCAAAGACAATGGGTGACCAACGCTATAGAACTGGGAGAAACCATCATGAAGGTCTGGAGTCTGGATGGAGAAGAAAAGAAATGTCAGAAGACAGTGGCGTAGCTAGAGATGACTGGGCCCCACAGCAAATTTTTGAATGGGGCCCCCCTCCCCCAGTAATTTTTTTGCAACCCCTTCCATTCATGCTGCCCCATTCCTGTGGCTAGTAAAGATCGCTCTCACAGACCAGGCCCGGCGGCAGCTGTTCCATCCGTTTTCTACACTGTCTATACTGTCACTGTATATAATTTCATTGTGTAATACTGTTGAGTGGGCCCTGACAAAATCTTTTAGTCCTCCTCCTCCTGGATGGGCCCCCTTCAGGGTCAGGGCCTCAAAGCAGCCGCTTCCTCTGCTTCCCCTATAGTTATGCCCCTGTCAGAAGAGGTGTCACCCGTTGTCACAACCAGACATCTGAGAAGCTCTGACAGATGCCTTTCAGAACCTCCTCCTTGAGCTTTCTTTGTGTTGGTTTTCAGTTCCTCATCTCGTTAGCCTCTCTCAGCTGTCTTGTAGTTGGACTGATTGCATCCCTTTAAATTCCTCCCCATAATGCATTAGTGTGCGGCTTATACAACTTCCTGGAGTGTGTGTGCATGCTGATCCTATTTCCCAGTCATCTACAAGATAAGTGTTACATTCATTTGTGATTTTATGTTTGCTGGATCCCAGGTGACCCTGACTCCCTCTGTGTCTAGTGTAGGGAGCCGGTGGTCGTGTCCCCTCACTATTATAGGGTGTTCAGGTGTTATACAGTCGAGGTACGAGGATATGCGATCATCTACCATTGGGATCTTCGCATAGGCTGAGCAGACAGGGAGATTGCCAGGTCTTATGCAGGGGTCAACCTTTTGTTCCTTAGTTTTGGATCCAGTGAGTCATATATTCATTTTGTATTGTCTTGTTTCCTGTACACCTTCCGTGACACCCGTGAGTCGGATCGCTCAGCTATTTTCGGAACTCCCATAGAAATGAATGGATCACATGCACGGTGCATTCTCCTTCACTTTCAGGAGGCCCATTCTGCAGATATGTGGAAGTCCCAGAAGTGGGACCCGGACCTATCTGACACATAGCAATATGCCACAAATGTTTCGGATGAGACAACCCCTTGGAGAAAAGTTTTAATAAAAAAATTGGAATAAAAAAAGTCACACACTTTATTCAAAAAGTGGAACAGGTGCTTCATAAATATGTCGCTCATCCTGAACACCGTATTTTTCAATGTATTTACACCTGTACACCTGTTCCTGTATGTGCAATGTACTGCCACCACTAGGGGGAGCTCAGTGCATAAAAATTTTAGGAATGCATACAGTTACTATTGATATCAAAGGCAGATGTAAACCTATATTTGCACTGAGCTCCCCCTAGTGGCAGCTAGCTAAAAAAGTACTGAATTTATATTGGGAACAGATGCCCCCCCCCCCAGGCTCCATAGCAATCCTGTGGTCTACCACCGAATTACACCTTATGTTACCTAATCTAGCTACATTTGATAGCTGTCAGCCAAGCTCTACTCTGGCGGACCGCTATTCTTTCCCACCCCCCATACACATGCATGCTAGGCTCGGCCAAGCATGCATGTGTTCTTAGTAGAGAGAGCAGAATAAGTCGTAGCCAGGCACAGCGGCATACACTGACGAGCAAAAGGGTAACAATGCTTGGAACTTTTGACTTTCAGGCTCCATATCTCACCATCCACTACAGCTTCCAAAGTGAGAATCCCATCATTTTATAGACAATCACCTTGGCTATCTCATACATAAATTGTAGCATATGATTAGTTCTGCAGATTCTTGTCATGTAACTGCATTGTTACTGCTTTGCTCCTGGTGGTGGAACAATCTTTTTCTTCTTGTATACTACAAATTACAGCCTGTTCTCACATTCTATAATAGCTCGTATGCTTCATAATAGATCACAGACGTCCATGCAAGCACCGCGTGACGCACATTACACAAGTCTGAAACGGTGGCTCAAAAAAAGTTGAATCTCATCATAAGAAGCATTGGCTCGAGTTTGCAAAAAAGTTTGGACAGTGGACAGTAGAAGATTGGAAACAGGTGATTTGGAGCAATAAGATTAAAGTCAATAGACTGGGCTCTGATGGGTGCAAATGGGTCTGGAAGAAACAAGGGAAAAGGGTGCAACGAATCGAGAAAATGAAGGAACTGTCAAGTTCGGTGGAGGAAGCCTGATGATATTGAGTTGTTTCACAGCCAAAGGTGTTGGATACCTGACCAGGATCGATGGTGGTCTCAATGCTGAGCTATATGTGAGTATCCTACAAGACAAGCTACTTTGCACACTCGAGTACTATGACTATGAAAAGGACGACATAGTTTTCCAGCAGGACAACGACCCGAAGCATACGCCGAGATTGGCAAAGAAATGGCTCAATGACAATGAAGTAGAGGTGCTGGATTGGCCCCCACAGTCCCCAGACCTCAACCCAATCGAACACCTGTGGGTAGAGTTGAAGAAAATTCTGTATTTGTACCCAAGTGAGTCGACCAGTATGGACCAACATTGGGCACATGTAGAGGAGACCTGGGAACAGATTTCGATCGAGACATACTTGAATCTGATCGAGAGCATGCCCAGAAGTATTAAGGCAGTGATGAAAGCCAAAGGTGGATTTACAAAATAAAAACTAAATAATATATAAATTAAAATGTAAAATTCTAGGAGCAAAACAGTAACAATGCAGTCACATGACAAGAATCTGCATAACTAACCACATGCTAAATAGCTGCAAGTCCAATTTATGTATGAGATAGCCAAGGTGATTGTCTATAAAATGATGGTCGCCTCACGTTCGAAGCTGTAGTAGATGGTGAGGTATGGAGCTTGAAAGTCAAAAGTTCAAAACATCGTTACCCTTTTGCTCGTCAGTGTTTCTCCCTTCAGAATGAAGGGTCAGACATGTTGATGCCCAGCTGCCTGGTCTTCCAGGGAAGAGCTAAGGCAATCATTGGCTGGTCGTCCATTCCCGCTGAAATTGGTGGGTTTGGCCATTGTACATAATGTGACCAGCTTTAGTTGTAGCAGCCTAGGTCTTGCAGTCATTTAATAGTGTATGGCAGTGATTAGCCTATATACTGCTATATACTGTATTTACACCGGAGCCCTCATCATTGCTGCTGTGTGAGTAGTGGGATGAAGATATACAAGGATATAGTGCTCATTCTCATAACACAGATAATTAGTGACAGTAACATCACTCGCTAATTACCTCTCAGCATCATCGTGCTGCGCCCTGAGGCAGGACAGTAATGTACCGCGCTGGGGAGATGGCAGCACACGTCTTCTTAACAAAGCTGAATAATTGCCCTAGAATACAGAATGTGCTAAACTGGTAGTGAAGCTTCTCCACCGTATCATACTGCATTGCTGCTGGAAAGCGAGGAGAAGCATGAATGTTCAGCTGCCACGGGACCGTGGAAAAGGGATGTCCAAAACAGTCTACCCCTTAAAGGGCATCTGTCAGCAGTTTTGTACCTATGACACTGGCTGACCTGTAACATGTGCACTTGGCAGCTGAAGGAATCTGTGTTGTATGGGCTGCCATTTGTTCACAGTGTATTCTGTATAGAATGAGAAATATCTGTCAGTAAAACTAGCCAATCAAATGCTCTCATCAATCATAAGTTACTGAGCAAGTATTAGACTGTAAGCCACACCTCCTGAATGACATCATTCTTTTTATTGACATGAATTTCCCTCTGCAGTACTGTCCAGAATTCCCCCCTTCCCCTTTCTGTCAGAGCCAGGTTATTGGGGTCTCTCTCTTTCTTTTTTTTATTAAGTAATTTTTTATTAGCAGTTTTTAATATTACAAACGTAAGGCCCCAACCCCCACATACCCTCCCCCCACAAACCATCAGTGCGATGCCCTCCATCTTCCATAGCTGCAGCATCCGGTTACATCAGTGCAATTGCATTCAAAGTACACAGGCACAAGCCCCATCCCTACAACATTCCCACAAAATATTGAAAGACAGCTTATGATCTTATAATCAAAGTTGGACTATACATCTGTCATCGGCCATAACCTCCCCACATTACATATCGTAAAAGCATACCATGTCTTCAGTGAGAAATCGCCAATCACTGAGCCAAATACGTACAATGATCGATAAAGCCCTCACACTAATCCCAGACGGTATCTCTGAAGTTCCCTGGACGCCAACCCGGGGGCATCGATCCAAGGAGTCCAGAGCTTTTCAAATTTGGCCATGGCACCCCTCTTTCTATAGACCCCTCGAGGTTATTGGGGTCTCTACACTTACAGATCATTGTGTTATCATGCCTCTTTTTTTTTGTCCCAAGTCCCTCTTTCATCCTTAAAGGCTATGTACACTTTCTGAGACAATTTTTGTTTAAACCACCTAATATACCAGAGTCCACAGAAAATCTGCTACTAAACGAGGTAGACGAGGCAGCAAATCATAATGAGGTGGTTATTATACCCAGATATAGACTGGGAAACTGAAACCTGTATATCTCATAAAGCAGTGGTCCCCAACCTTTTTTGCACCAAGGACAAGTTTTCATGTAAGACAATTTTTCCCAGGGACCGGGTGGAGGGGTTCTGGGGTGGAGTTTAGGGGTGTTTCGGCGCTCACCACATAGGATTTTTTTTTTGATATTTTAATAGTTTGGACTTTTCAGAGGTGGCGATATGTAATATGTTTATTTATTTATTGTTTATATATTTTATATGTAAAATTGTGAAAGGGGGTGATTTATAATTTATATATATATTTATTTATTTTTTTTCCTTTTTATTTAACCGCCTCCCGACCGCCTAACGCAGGATTGCGGTCCGGAGGCGGTCGATTCATTCCTCCTTGACGCGCCGGCGCGTCATCTCGCGAGACGCGAGATTTCCTGTGAACGCGCGCACACAGGAAATGGCAGGTAAGAGTGCATCTACAGCCTGCCAGCGGCGATCATTTTTTTTTCTTTTTTTTAACCCTTGAAAGGTATATCAGACGCTGTTTTGTTAACAGCGTCTGATATATCTGCTACCTGGTCCTCTGGTGGTCCCTTTTGCTTGGATCGACCACCAGAGGACACAGGTAGCTCTGTAATAAGTAGCACCAAGCACCACTACACTACACCCCCCACCCCCCTGCTACTTATTAACCCCTGATCACCCCCCCTGTCATTGATCACCCCCCTGTAAGGCTCCATTCAGACGTCCGTATGTGTTTTGAACACGGACATCGCGGATCTGCAAAAAACGGACATCGGCAATGTGCTTTCCGCATTTTGCGGATCCGCACATTGCCAGAACTATATAGAAAATGCCTTTTCTTGTCCGCAATTGCGGACAAGAATAGGACATGTTCTATAGGTTCTACAAAAAACGCAGTGTTCGCCCGATCAGGCCTGATCTTGTGCGCACAAATGCGTTCAGTCCGCCCCACCGCAGTGACAGAATTTATTTTTTCTGATCACTGCAAAAACACCGTAAAATCGCTGCGGCGCTATAAAAAGATCACTTTTAAGGGGCATGGCGAGTTCATAGAAGATTTTATTTTTTTTTGGCACAAGTTAGCGGAAATTATTATTATTTTTTTCTTACAAAGTCTTATATTCCACTAACTTGTGACAAAAAATTAAATCTCACATGAACTCACCACACCAAATGCGTAAACATTTTTAGACATTTATATTCCAGACTTCTTCTCACGCTTTAGGGCCCCTAAAATGCCAGGGCAGTATAAATACCGCACAAGTGACCCCATTTTGGAAAGAAGACACCCCAAGGTATTCCGTGAGGGGCATGGCGAGTTCCTAGAATATTTTTTTTTTTTGGCACAAGTTAGGGGAAAATGATTATTTTATTTATTTTTTTTCTCTTACAAAACCATTTTCTGCTAACTTGTGGCAAAAAAAAATTATATTCTAGGAACTCGCCATGCCCCTCACGGAATACCTTGGGGTGTCTTCTTTCCAAAATGGGGTCACTTGTGGGGTATTTATACTGCCCTGGCATTTTAGGGGCCCTAAAGCGTGAGAAGAAGTCTGGAATCCAAATGCCTAAAGATGCCCTCCTAAAAGGAACTCATTGGAATTTGGGCCCCTTTGCGCATCTTGGCTGCAAAAAAGTGTCACACATGTGGTATCGCCGTACTCAGGAGAAGTTGG
Source organism: Bufo gargarizans (assembly GCF_014858855.1). Classification (NCBI taxonomy): domain Eukaryota; kingdom Metazoa; phylum Chordata; class Amphibia; order Anura; family Bufonidae; genus Bufo; species Bufo gargarizans. Next base: position 26,467,644 of record NC_058082.1, read on the forward strand.
GGAATGTGTTTTGGGGTGTATTTTTACATATACCCAAACTTTGTGTGAGAAATATCTCTGTCAAATGACAACTTTGTATAAAAAAAAATGGGAAAAGTTGTCTTTTAGAGAGATTTCTCTCACCCAGCAAGGGTATATGTAAAAAGACACCCCAAAACACATTGCCCTACTTCTTCTGAGTACGGCAATACCACATGTGTGACACTTTTTTGCAGCCAAGATGCGCAAAGGGGCCCAAATTCCAATGAGTACTTTCAGGATTTCACAGGGCATTTTTACGAATTTGGATTCCAAACTACTTCTCACGCTTTAGGGCCCCTAAAATGCCAGGGCAGTATAAATACCCCACATGTGACCCCATTTTGGAAAGAAGACACCCCAAGGTATTCCGTCAGAGGTATGGTTAGTTCATGTAAAATTTTATTTTTTGTCACAAGTTAGTGGAATATTAGACTTTGTAAAAAAAGAAAATCATAATTTTCCGCTAACTTGTGACTAAAAATAAAAACTTCCATGAACTCCCTATGCCCATCAGCCTATACCTTAGGGTGTCTACGTTCCGAAATGGGGTCATTTGTGGGGTATTTCTACTGTCTGGGCATTGTAGAACCTCAGGAAACATGACAGGTGCTCAGAAAGTCAGAGCTGCTTCAAAATGCGGAAATTTACATTTTTGCACCATAGTTTGTAAACGCTATAACTTTTACCCAAACCAATAAATATACACTTATTGCATTTTTTTTATCAAAGACATGTAGAACAATAAATTTAGAGAAAAATTTATATAGAAATGTAGTTTTAATCGAAAAATTTTACAACCGAAAGTTGAAAATGACGTTGTTTTGGCAGAAATTTCGGTAAATTTCGATTAATATAAAAAAAAGTAAAAATGTCAGCAGCAATGAAATACCACCAAATGAAAGCTCTATTAGTGAGAAGAAAAGGAGGTAAAATTCATTTGGGTGGTAAGTTGTATGACCGAGCAATAAACCGTGAAAGTAGTGTAGTGCAGAATTGTAAAAAGTGGTCTGGTCATTAAGGGGGTTTAAGCTAGGGGAGCGGAGGTGGTTAATAACTATTTCCCCTCTTAGGGGCTAGAACCTGGGATCTTTTCATCCCTTGTCCTATTCACCCTGATAGAGCTCTATTAGGGTGAATAGGACTTTACACTCTCCCTGCTGCCCTGTGCATAGTTCACACAGCAGCAGGGAGCTTACCATGGCAGCCAGGGCTTTAGTAGCATTCTGGCTGCCATGGTAATAGTAACCTATCGGAGCCCCAGGATTACACAACTGAGGCTCTAATCAGAAGCTGCCATTGCCACTAATGAGGAGGAGGGAAGGGGACCCTGTGGCCATTGCCACCAATGATTTTAATACTGGTGAGGGGTGCACTGTGCCACCATGGTTTTTAACACTGGGGGGGGGGGGGGTGCACTGCGCCATCAATGATAATTAACCATTAATACAGATACAGGAGGCGGGTGCGGCAGAATCACATAGCCGGCACCCGACTTCTGACAGGGAGCTGCGATCAGCAGCAGTTACCCCTCAGGTGCCGCACCCGCCTCCTGTATCTGTAAGAGGACCTTTCATGGGTCACTACTTTATAAACTAAGTAGCAGGACATGTAGAGCGGCACCCAGGGATCTCCTTCCGCTCCGTTCGCCCGCTGTGGCCCCCGTTACCGTCTCCCGCGCTGTATGCTAATTACTACTATTGGAACACCAGGGAGGAGACACCAGCTTCTCTCCCTGGGCGTTCCTTCTCTCTGGCTGTAGCACTGTGCAATCGCAGAGCATCACAGCCAGGGAGGAGGTGAGTTTTTTTTTTTCTCCCTGGCTGTGATGCTCTGCGTAATTAGTATACAGCGCGGGAGAATGTAACAGGGGCCACAGTGGGCAAACAGAGCGGCGACCAGGAATAATAGTATGTGCAGGGAGATCCCTGGGTGCCGCTCTACATGTCCTGCAACTTAGTTAACCACCTCCCGACCGCTGTCCGCACGGATGCGTCCGGGAGGTGGTTGATTTACTCCTCCTGGACGCATCGGCGCGTCATCTCGCGATAGCCGAGATTTCCTGTGAACGCGCGCGCGCGCTCACAGGAACGGAAGGTAAGCGAGTGGATCTCCAGCCTGCCAGCGGCGATCGCTCGCTGGCAGGCTGGAGATGTGATTTTTTTTTAACCCCTGCTACCTGGTCCTCTGGTGGTCCCTTTTGTTAGGATCGACCACCAGAGGACACAAGTAGCTCTGTAAAGTAGCACCAAACACCACACTACACTACACCCCCCCCCCCCCTGTCACTTATTAACCCTTTATGAACCACTGATCACCCCATATAGACTCCCTTATCACCTCCCTGTCATTGATCACCCCCCTGTCATTGATCACCCCCCTGTAAGGCTCCATTCAGAGGTCCGTATGATTTTTACGGATCCACGGATACATGGATCGGATCCGCAAAACGCATACGGACGTCTGAATGGAGCCTTACAGGGGGGTGATCAATGACAAGGGGGTGATCACGCATATAGACTTCCTGATCACTTCCCTGTCATTGATCACCCCCCTGTCATTGATCACCCCCCTGTAAGGCTCCATTCAGACGTCCGTATGATTTTTACGGATCCATGGATACATGGATCGGATCCGCAAAACACATACGGACGTCTGAATGGAGCCTTACAGGGGGGTGATCGATGACAGGGAGGTGATCACCCATATAGATTCCCTGATCACCCCCCTGTCATTGATCACCCCCCTGTAAGGCTCCATTCAGACGTCCGTATGATTTTTACGGATCCACTGATACATGGATCGGATCCGCAAAACGCATACGGACGTCTGAATGGAGCCTTACAGGGGGGTGATCAATGACAGGGAGGTGATCACCCATATAGATTCCCTGATAACCCCCCTGTCATTGATCACCCCCCTGTCATTGATCACCCCCCTGTAAGGCTCCATTCAGACGTCCGTATGATTTTTACGGATCCACTGATACATGGATCGGATCCGCAAAACACATACGGACGTCTGAATGGAGCCTTACAGGGGGGTGATCAATGACAAGGGGGTGATCACCCATATAGACTCCCTGATCACCCCCCTGTCATTGATCACCCCCCTGTCATTGATCACCCCCTGTAAGGCTCCATTCAGACGTCCGTATGATTTTTACGGATCCACTGATACATGGATCGGATCCGCAAAACGCATACGGACGTCTGAATGGAGCCTTACAGGGGGGTGATCAATGACAGGGAGGTGATCACCCATATAGATTCCCTGATCACCCCCCTGTCATTGATCACCCCCCTGTCATTGATCACCCCCTGTAAGGCTCCATTCAGACGTCCGTATGATTTTTACGGATCCACTGATACATGGATCGGATCCGCAAAACGCATACGGACGTCTGAATGGAGCCTTACAGGGGGGTGATCAATGACAGGGAGGTGATCACCCATATAGATTCCCTGATCACCCCCCTGTCATTGATCACCCCCCTGTCATTGATCACCCCCTGTAAGGCTCCATTCAGACGTCCGTATGATTTTTACAGATCCACTGATACATGGATCGGATCCGCAAAGCGCATACGGACGTCTGAATGGAGCCTTAGAGGGGGGTGATCAATGACAAGGGGGTGATCACGCATATAGACTTCCTGATCACTTCCCTGTCATTGATCACCCCCCTGTCATTGATCACCCCCCTGTAAGGCTCCATTCAGACGTCCGTATGATTTTTACGGATCCATGGATACATGGATCGGATCCGCAAAACACATACGGACGTCTGAATGGAGCCTTACAGGGGGGTGATCAATGACAGGGAGGTGATCACCCATATAGATTCCCTGATCACCCCCCTGTCATTGATCACCCCCCTGTCATTGATAACCCCCCTTTAAGGCTCCATTCAGACGTCCGTATGATTTTTACGGATCCACTGATACATTGATCGGATCCGCAAAACACATACGGACGTCTGAATGGAGCCTTACAGGGGGGTGATCAATGACAGGGAGGTGATCACCCAAATAGATTCCCTGATCACCCCCCTGTCATTGATCACCCCCCTGTCATTGATCACCCCCCTGTAAGGCTCCATTCAGACGTCCGTATGTGTTTTGCGGATCCGATCAATGTATCAGTGGATCCGTAAAAATCATACGGACGTCTTAATGGAGCCTTACAGGGGGGTGATCAATGACAGGGGGGTGATCAGGGAGTCTATATGGGTGATCACCCCCCTGTCATTGATCACCCCCCCTGTAAGGCTCCATTCAGACATTTTTTAGGCCCAAGTTAGCGGAAATTTTTATTTTTTTTGTTTTTTCTTACAAAGTCTCATATTCCACTAACTTGTGTCAAAAATAAAATCTCACATGAACTCACCATACCCCTCACGGAATCCAAATGCGTAACATTTTTTAGACATTTATATTCCAGACTTCTTCTCACGCTTTAGGGCCCCTAAAATGCCAGGGCAGTATAAATACCCCACATGTGACCCCATTTTGGAAAGAAGACACCCCAAGGTATTCCGTGAGGGGCATATTGAGTCCATAAAAGATTTACATTTTTGTCCCAAGTTAGCGGAAAGGGAGACTTTGTGAGAAAAAACAAAAAAAAAATCAATTTACACTAACTTGTGCCCAAAAGAAAATTTTCTATGAACTCGCCATGCCCCTCACGGAATACCTTGGGGTGTCTTCTTTCCAAAATGGGGTCACATGTGGTATTTATACTGCCCTGGCTTTTTAGGGGCCCTAAAGCGTGAGAAGAAGTCTGGGATCCAAATGTCTAAAAATGCCCTCCTAAAAGGAATTTGGGCCCCTTTGCGCATCTAGGCTGCAAAAAAGTGTCACACATGTGGTATTGCCGTACTCAGGAGAAGTTGGGGAATGTGTTTTGGGGTGTCATTTTACATATACCCATGCTGGGTGAGAGAAATATCTTGGTCAAATGCCAACTTTGTATAAAAAAATGGGAAAAGTTGTCTTTTGCCAAGATATTTCTCTCACCCAGCATGGGTATATGTAAAATGACATCCCAAAACACATTCCCCAACTTCTCCTGAGTACGGCGATACCACATGTGTGACACTTTTTTGCCGCCTAGGTGGGCAAAGGGGCACACATTCCAAAGAGCACCTTTAGGATTTCACCGGCCATTTTTTACACATTTTGATTTCAAACTACTTACCACACATATGGGCCCCTAAATTGCCAGGGCAGTATAACTACCCCACAAGTGACCCCATTTTGGAAAGAAGACACCCCAAGGTATTCCGTGAGGGGCATGGCGAGTTCCTAGAATTGTTTATTTTTTGTCGCAAGTTAGTGGAATATGAGACTTTGTAAGAAAAATAAAATAAAAAAAAAATCATAATTTTCCGCTAACTTGTGACAAAAAATAAAAAGTTCTATGAACTCACTATGCCCATCAGCGAATACCTTAGGGTGTCTACTTTCCGAAATGGGGTCATTTGTGGGGTTTTTCTACTGTCTGGGCATTGTAGAACCTCAGGAAACATGACATGTGCTCAGAAAGTCAGAGCTGCTTCAAAAAGCGGAAATTCACATTTTTGTACCTTAGTTTGTAAACGCTATAACTTATACCCAAACCATTTTTTTTTTTGCCCAAACATTTTTTTTTTATCAAAGACATGTAGAACAATAAATTTAGCGAAAAATTTATATATGGATGTCGTTTTTTTTTGCAAAATTTTACAGCTGACAGTGAAAAATGTCATTTTTTTGCAAAAAAAAAATTAAAATTTCGATTAATAACAAAAAAAGTTAAAATGTCAGCAGCAATAAAATACCACCAAATGAAAGCTCTATTAGTGAGAAGAAAAGGAGGTCAAATTAATTTGGGTGGTAAGTTGCATGACCAAGCGATAAACGGTGAAAGTAGTGTAGTGCAGAAGTGTAAAAAGTGGCCCGGTCATTAAGGGGGTTTCAGCTAGCGGGGTTGAAGTGGTTAATAAAGTCCGGACCCATGAAAGGTCCTCTGGCTAATTATCATTGGTGGCACAGTGGCCATAGTCCCTCCCCTCTTTTGCCCACTCTCTCCTCGCTGGTGGCAGTGGCTGGCCGGCATCACAGTTGTAAGGAAGGAACGCTCTCCTTCCTTCCCGCTGTACAGCTTCTTGCTGTGTGTGATGTGCGCGTCGGGCATGCATGCGCCTGGTGTCTCTGCTCCTCTGTATTTCCGCAGCCCGGCAAACAATCTTCCCGGTCCTGGGCCGCGGCCCGGCGGTTGGGGACCGCTGTCATAAAGGAAACAGGTTCTTGGCAATAACCAAAGACAATTATTGTTCCCAACTGGTTCAGGACCTGACTAGAGGGACAGCTATACTGGACTTAGATCACATACTAGAGAAATAAGGACCCTTAAAACACAATACTTTATTATGATTTAGATAAAAGAGTATCCCAAACCTAAATATAAGGCTGACTACAATACACACAAGATACAAATAGAAACAGATATAAAAAATAAACAAAACCACTCTCGCAGAAAACACTAGGAGAATGTACTCAGCGACCGAGGTAGGGGGAGTAACCGGTAAACCAGGGAGGGGGGAACTGTCCCTACAGAAAACCCTGGTCTACCCTAAACCCGGGGACAACTTCTGATGGTGGGGTTTCTCCGTCCTCGTACCTGTCCTGATTTGTCCTTTAATGCCCTGTGTGGTGGGACCTAATACCAGTTCACCCCGACGCGTTTCCCTTGACAGCGGCGAATCAATGGATGTCTTATTTCTGGACTTCTCTAAAGCATGTATCTTATGAAAGGTTAGTATATAAAATGAGAATGCTTGGACTGGGAGAAAATGTCATGAATGTGGGTAAGTAACTGGCTCAGTGATAGAAAACAGCGGGTGGTTATTAATAGTACACACTCAGATTGGGTCACTGTCACTAGTGGGGTACCACAGGGGTCAGTATTGGGCCCTATTCTCTTTAATATATTTATTAATGATCTTGTAGAAGGCTTGCACAGTAAAATATACATTTTTGCAGATGACACTAAACTGTGTAAAGTAATTAACACGGAAGAGGAAATTATACTGCTACAGAGGGATCTGGATAGATTGGAGGCTTGGGCAGAGAAGTGGCAGATGAGGTTTAACACTGACAAATGTAAGATTATGCACATGGGAAGGAATAATGCAAGTCACCCGTACATACTAAATTGTAAAACACTGGGTAACACTGACATGGAAAAGGACCTAGAAATTTTAGTGAACAGCAAACTAAGCTGTAGAAACCAGTGTCAGGCAGCTGCTGCCAAGGCCAATAAGATAATGGGTTGCATCAAAAGTGTCATAGATGCCCGTGATGAGAACATAGTCCTACCACTTTACAAATCGCTAGTCAGACCACACATGGAGTACTGTGTACAGTTCTGGGCTCCTGTGAACAAGGCAGACATAGCAGAGCTGGAGAGGGTCCAGAGGAGGGCAACTAAAGTAATAACTGGAATGGGGCAACTACAGTATCCTGAAAGATGATCAAAATTAGGGCTATTCACTTTAGAAAAAAGATGACTGAGGGGAGATCTAATTACTATGTATAAATATATCAGGGGTCAGTACAGAGATCTATCCTATCAGCTATTTATCCCCAGGACTGTGACGAGGGGACATCCTCTGCGTCTGGAGGAAAGAAGGTTTGTACACAAACATAGAAGAGGATTCTTTACGGTAAGAGCAGTGAGACTATGGAGCTCTCTGCCTGAGGAGGTGGTGATGGGGAGTTCACTAAAACAGTTCAATAGGGGCCTAGATGTATTTCTAGAGTGTAATAATATTACAGTATATAACAAATAAAGATTTTTTTAGACCTAACAATAAGTATTAAAAACAATCAGATCTGCACCCAGACATATTCAAAACTGACGGGCAGCAACAGCTTCATCTACCAGTGTGTTTAACCAACATCCCACTCAGCCAGTATATTAGATTGCGGCGCAATTGTACATCTCTGGATCAATTTGACAAGGAGGCAAATGCCCTACAGAAAAGATTTGAGGAAAAAGGATACAAAAATAATGACCTGGAGAAAATAAAATTTGAAATAGCACAAATAGATAGGAAAACTTTTTTACAAAAAAGTAATAAAAAAAGATCTACTAGATATAAATAAAAAAGAAGAACCTGATTTTAAAATTCCTATCATTGCGCAACATAAAAAGAAGAAACAACAACAAACTGTGTGTAATACCAAATTATTATTTTTTTCCATGCAAAGTTTGCAAAGCTTGTCAACTTGCGAAACAAATTGGACCAATAAAAACAATAGAGGGTGCACAAAAAGTATATAAAATAGAGAGTTATCACACATGCCATGCAAGTGGCGTGATATACTTTATAAAATGCCCCTGCGCCAAATTATATGTAGGCAGAATGAAAAGAACGCTACAAACAAGGATAGGTGAACATATTAGAAATATTAACAAAAAATTTGAGGGTCATCCCCTCTCCCTTCACTTTGCAGACAAACAGTGGAAATTTTAGAGGGTCCACTTTTTGAACATTAGAACAAATTAAACCTGATCAAAGAGGGGGAGATTACATCAAACTAATGTCAAGAAATGAGACAACATGGATCTATAATTTGGAGAGCCTCCCAATAAATGCTGAATACCAAACCCCCGAGCAGACAAACCTCCTCCTGATAAGTGAAGAAACTAAGTATAATAATAATGCTTTATATTTAATGCATACTCACATGAACTGACCCCCCATAGATTAAAAGATAGACCTTGATGAAAAAATCTGATGTATTGGGAGCCTGCGACCTGAATAATAACTGGAGGGTTGGTAACCGTGGGAACGATCGCCTACTTATTTGCAAACAGGACGAGCCACAACCATCCCTGAGGAAGGAATTGGGTAATTCTGAAACGCGTCAGAGGTATTGTGGTCCAAGTAGGCACCCGTCCCCAGTGTGACGTCACACAGAACTCTCGCTCCCAAGAAGTTTCAGCGCGGTTTCCCTCGCGCGCACGTGTCACCGGCCGGGACCGCACACGCTTGCAGAGGAAACTAAAGATATTACTTTTTTTTGCCTTCCTGTGCATCAACTTGTAGGATAACAGGCTGAATTGGATGGACAGATGTTTTTTTTCAGCCTTATAAACTATGTTACTATGTATGATTGACTTTTACTCATTTTTGGCTAAAAATCATATTTTCAATTGGCCTTTATTAAAAATATTGAGCCGTTCTGTCACAAAGGGTTATTGTTTTTTTCTGTGTGACTGGTGACTTTGTGTCATCTAATAGCCCTTATCTCTAAACTACTGAGAGGTCATAAACACTTATTTAAGCCACATTCTTATCAGTAAGATGAGAACTGAGCTATAATGTTTATAATGTCAGAGATCAGAGATAAGGAGCCCGTCAGCTCCCCAACTGACGAAAAAGACAGAAAATCCACAGGCAGCTACTACAGCATCTCAGCTCTGTACACAAAAAAGGATTCTGTATTTTTAATAAAGACTAATTGAAAATAATATTTTTAGCTCAAAATGAGTACAATGGAATAATATAAAAATTGCCCCTAAATGTGTACATAGCCTTTAAATGTCCCCCTATTTGACCTAAGTAATGAATACATAAATGTGCATTATTAAATTTGCTAAATTGCTCCTTACTAAAGTGTCTGTATGGTTTCTATCTGTATATTAGACAATAACTTCCTAGTATGGACTAGTATGGAAAAAACTGTGCGCCGCACAAATTGTCTCTCTTTGCGATTTTCAAAATTTGGGAGGTATGTGTTAGGGTGAGTTCACATCCCCGTTTAGCTTTCCGTTCTTCTGATCCGTCAGAAGAAGAGAGAGAAAAAATAAACAGGACCCTGTAAAAAAAATTGATCCAGTTGCATCAATCGTCATCCGTTTGAGCCATTTCCGCCTAAGGGTACTTTCACACTTGCGGCCGAGGATTCCGGCAGGCAGTATATAGATATAGATCACATATGTGGAATTGCAATCCAGGGAACGGGATATTGGGAACGTTTCTCCATCTCTTTTGTTTGTGAAAATAGTTGTTTGGCAGATGGTTTCACAGCACAGGCTTCTAGATTGTCCACATTTTTTTACTGCCTTGTTTTTGTAGGGTATCTGTATACTTGTTCATTTTGAATGCACTTTTTATTTCACTGGGAGCTAAAATATTCTTAAGGGTGCGGGCCCTTCTATAGGCAAGGTGGGGTGCTCTCGGAAGGATTTGACTTAAGATAGGGTCTTTTTTTAGTGCCAATGTTTATTTAAGATAGATTTCACCAAAATGTGGTTCTGATTGTAAGTTCTGATAACATTCAATGATTGCATAGTCTCTCTGGAAGTTGTCCTAGATTTGGGCAGCAGGTACTCCAATTGTGTGAGTATTCAGATACCCTACACAAACAAGGCAGTAAAAAATGTGGACAATCCAGATGCCTGTGCTGTGAAACCATCTGCCAAACAACTATTTTCACAGCGGAGACACGTTGCCAAAATCCGGTTCCCTGGATTGCAATTCCACATATGTGATCTATATCTTAGAATGTACCTGTGGCCTACAATACTTTGGGCACACTATTCAAACATTGCGCAATAGACTTAATAAACACAGGTCAAACATAGTGTTTCTAGACACGCTGCAAACTATCATGGGGGAAGTTTTTTGTTTCAAAATGACCCCATTGAACAAATCAAAGCAAGAATTTACAATGTATAAGACGTTGCGAGATGTACTGGATCTATAAACGGAATAGTCTCAACCCATACGGTCTTAATGAAGCGTTCGAGATCAATCTCTGAATCCCTTCAAGTGTATAATATCTTACTAAGTAAGCCCGTGGTGAGCGCGATGACGTCAGCGAAGGTCTTTTTGCAGGTCCTTCAAGAAGAACAAAGAAGACGATGCCAGCTGCGCGATCAAGTGGATGAGGTGAGTTATGTTTTTATTATTTTTTTAACCCTCAATTGACATTGGACTTTGCATTCTGTATTAAAGAATGCTATTATTTTCCATGATAACCCTGTTATCATGGAAAATAATAAAGTAAATGGGGTCCCGGGTCGCTCATCCCTCGTCTCCTTAGCAACCATGCGTGAAAATCGCACCGCATCCGCACTTGCTTGTGAACATGCTGCGATTTTCATGCAACGCACAAGTGATGCGTGATAAAAACATTGCTCATGTACACAGCCCCATTGAAATGAATGGGTCCGGATTCAGAGCGGGTGCAATGCATTCACCTCACGCTTTGCACCCGTACGGAATACTCGCCGGTATGAAAGGGACCATAGAACATGCTGCGTTTTTCACGCAACGCAGAACTGATGCGTGAAAAAAAACAGACATGTACACAGACCCAGTGCGGGTGCTTTGCGTTCACCTCACGATTTGCACCCGCGCGGAAAACTCGCTCGTGTGAAAGGGGCCTTAAAGGGGTTCTCCAGGAATTAATAAAATGAAAATACTTAAATATTACTTAATTATAATTATATTCCCAAATACCTTTCATTAGTTATAATGGCTTGTTTTGTCTAGGGAGCAACCATCGGGGAAAATAAAATGGCCTCCGTCCTATTAGTACACACAAAACCTGTCCTAATCACACAGCAGGACAAGTTACTTCACAACACTTAGCTAAAGAGCTGCCTCATCCTCCTCTACTTGTCAGGGATTGTGATCCTGTACACCAGGGGGGGCCAACCTTACACACACAAAGAGCCAAAAAAAAAATCTTATGACTGCCAAGAGCCACAAGCTATCCGTTTACACAAATTTGCGTGCACACACACGACAGTATTACTGCAATTGAGTTATCAAACATTTAAAAGTGCATTTAAACCACCTTTCCTACCTGTAGTGTAGACAGCTTTAGTGAGACTTCTGGCAATCTTTGTTTTTCACAATGTGTTTCAAGATTTCTCAGATGACACCCTCATGCTCAGATGACCGCCCATGCTCAGATGACCGCCTTATGCTCAGATGACCGCCCATGCTCAGATGACCGCCTTATGCTCAGATGACCGCCCATGCTCAGATGACACCCCATGCACAGATGACACCCTTATGCACAGATGACCGCCCATGCTCAGATGACCGCCCATGCTCAGATGACCGCCTTTTTATCAGATGACGCCCCATGCTCAGATGACACCCCATGCTCAGATGACGCCCCATGCTCAGATGACCGCCCATGCTCAGATGACCGCCCATGCTCAGATGACCGCCTTATTATCAGATGACGCCCCATGCTCAGATGACCGCCTTATTATCAGATGACCGCCCCATGCTCAGATGACCGCCCATGCTCAGATGACCGCCTTATTATCAGATAATGCCCCATGCTCAGATGACGCCCCATGCTCAGATGACGCCCCATGCTCAGATGACGCCCCATGCTCAAATGACGCCCCATGCTCAGATGACCGCCTTATTATCAGATGACCGCCTTATTATCAGATGACCGCCTTATTATCAGATGACCGCCCCATGCTCAGATGCTCACGGGTGATTTGACATAGGGGAGATGTGAGCATGGGGTGTCTGATTTTTAGTGTCTTATTTGAGCACTGGAGAGGCTTATTTTGTGGCTCTGATGAGGATTTGGGGGTCTTATCTGAGCTCATACTACCCCCATGTCAGATAAGACCCCCAGATCAGTACTTTAATAAAATAAAACTGTGGAGGCTTATCCTACCTTTGCTACCGCTGCTCTGAAGACTGTGGCGACCTCTCCATAGTGACCTGACGTGCACAGCGTCAGGTCAAAGCGCGGGCCACCAATGACAACCTTTAATACAGATACAGGGGGCGGGTGCCGGCAGAATCTCATAGCCGACACCTGGCCTCTATGCTGCGTTCCCCGTCACTTAACCTCTCAGGTGCGGGCTATATGATTTTGCAGCCAGAACCCGCCTCCTGTATTTGAATAAATGAGTGAGTTAACATCATTGGTGGCAGTGGAAACAGCCCCTCCCCTCCTCTTCCCCTCTGCATTCTCATTGGTGGCAGCGGCAGCAGCGCAGGGAGGAGGAGGGGACTGCTTTCTTCTTCCTTCTCCCGTGCTGCTAATATTTTGAAGACCTGCGACATCCCTGGCCCGCTCCCCAGCGAGCCGCATATGTAGAGGAGACCGCGCTCCTCTGAGAGCCGCAAGTGAAGGTCCGAGGAGCCGCATGCGGCTCGCGAGCCGCGGGTTGGCCACCCCTGCTGTACACAGTTGATAAGAACTTTAGCGAAATCTCTGTAGGAATGTAGTTCATGAGCAGAAGTGGCTAATGAGCAGCAGCACTTGTATGCAGTCTCCTTTACTACAGCCCCCCATTGGACTACTGATGGTCCAAGACCATGCACCAGGTGGTCCTTGGGATAAGTCACCAGTAGAGGTCCGATTCACAGCGCTCCTGCGATCAGCTGTTTGAAAAGGCCACGGTTGTCTTCAAAGAGCAGAGTCAGGGGTCAATGATCCTGACTGTGCCCATGTAGGAGGTTAGGTGTTGGAATTGTTTGGAACTGTGTTTGATACTGTTGGATGTACTAACATCAGGCAGGAGCCCCAACATTAGGGTGTACCCCGAGAGAAGACAGAATGTGCCCTCCTATCACTGCCCTGGCCCTAGGGAGCATCAGTGTGAATAACTGTTGTAGCTAGAGCCACCACCACTCCCATCCTCCGCTCCTCCAGACCTTGGGGCTCCTTTTAATCCCAGTGCTGCGGCCATGATATAGCCTTCTGAAACTGGCCTTATCTTCAGAACGGAGACTCGCTGCCAGCAATGTACCAGACTCTAACGGTGCATTAAGGAGGAGGCATGATGGTAAGATCTGTACGTCTGGCTTGTCAAGGCTTTACGGATGACTGTCATAAGAAGCTCTGCGATGAAGCGAGTGATATGCTGAGTAACAACGGTATATAGCAAGGACAATAGCTGACCCTAGTGCAACATCAAGAAAGGGACAAGGAACAGAACGTCCCTGTTCAGAGAAGAATAGACTTCATCACGGCATAACAAATTGTGGCGGTATAAAAAAAGTCAGGGCTTGCTGGTCACATAGCTGCGCACGGTGTGGGTTACAGCCGGCTGAATGGCTGCGTTTGTCTCGGTGCCCCGCTGATCCCCCCTTAGGGAATGTGGACTTTGTTGGGTTGTCACCGGGTTAAATAAATATCTTGCATTGTTAGCGCTTGAAAGCCGTCGTGGTTGTGGTCGGATGACAGGTGGGAAGGTAAATCTGAAGCTGGAAGAAATGGAAAATAAAATGTACTATATATAAAATCGTTTAATACTTTTTGTGAATTTTGGGGACAGGACAAGTATTCAATTTTTCCTCTCTGCCACAGGTTTTATTTCTGTCGTATTGTACCGTACACCAGCTGTCACTAGCTGACGGGGAAATAATAAAACCTATATAATAATAAAAACAACTTATATTGGCCAGTTCAAACCCCCTCTGCTGCAACGCTGCCGCATCGGTTCTCCCGGCCGTGTCTTGTGCACATGGCTGCAGCAGAGGCATGGCCGTAAACCTAACATCATTGGGCTGCGTATACCGCTGAGGACAGGAGTTGGCTGCAGTGGTCATGTGCGGTATACAGGCACGTCATCGTTGCAGCCAAGAAGATGTCTAGGCTGCAGCGGCGGGTAGGATTGGAGCCACATCGATGGAGCGGAGGAGGTTCAAATCGGCAAGTATAACTTGTTTGGTTATTTTAACCTCTCCCCTGCCATGTAGCAATTAGGACAAAGCATTATTATTTCATATCTGGGACCTATAATTGCAGTTGTATGCTTTTTGGTTGCTGGTTGTGTTTATTATTCTCCTACCAATGTATAATTGCCAATAGTCACAAATGTGGTGGGACTATCCTGTGACCCCCCCATCTGCAAAAACGTTAAAGTGGGTATGACCAAGTGTTTAGAGGTGTTCTTGGGAGCAGGGACAAAGAACTGCAGAGTGTTTTTAAGTCAAGCCATAAATTGCGCCCCACCACCTTTCTGAATGATACCCTAGACCCTCATTAGCCGCTTTTGCTTCAGCTTTAACTTGGTATTTGTAGTCTTGGCGGTCACACATGACATTACCATTGATAGGCCAGTAGCGGTCATGTGCGTTTATACAACATATCATCAATTCTGGTCTGGTGGGAACCGTGGACTGGAGCTGTAATGCTGGAACTGGCTCACTTTGGTAAGTTGAGTGTTTTTTCACCTTTTCCGGCTGTCCAGCCCCATGTATTTTATTTCCAGTGTCGGACTACCCTTTTAAGAATCTGTTTAGGAGGATGAAAACCATCTGACCATTGAGACTCAGACTTCTTGACGACACTATAAAATCGTAGGATTGTAACGACTTTGACTTAACTGGTTCCCTACAGAAAAAAGTTGCGTTAAGTGACCATCTGCAGTACCTCCGACCTGGGGGTACCTGATTACCTGTATGTATTTTATTGCTCTGTTATGTTTAGGTCATTTATTCCAGCAGAAAAGGTATGGTTGGCAGAAACATGGCAAACCGCCCTCTGCGCTTGGTAGGAGTGGGCTGGTCGTACCTCCTGCCAGGAGGAGAAGTTCCTTAGAGATAGTGAAGGGGATAGGAAGCACATGCCAGAGGTTCTACTCCTAGAGCTTGTTGCCCCATTCTCCTCTGTGAGACCATCACTCCAGAAAGATTATCAGGGCCAATACAGCTTTTCAGAAACCTCAGTGTGCTTTGTCGGCAGGGTGATCAGCAAAACCACAGCTTCTCAGACCCTGCTGCTGGTGAAGGAAAAAACAGGTCAGACACCCATCATCTAGAATAACCACCAGGTCTTACTAACTTCACACAGTGGACACCTATATCCACTAGTGTCTGCTGGTGTCAATAAATTGCCACCTAACCAGCCACCATACTTCCTCATCTGGTGTTACAAACTGAACTTTGTAAGTTTGTACTTAATACTGCTGCATGTGCCACAAGTTATATTTTGCACTACGTAAAGAAAGATTTTTTATACTGTATATTATACATTTAATTCTGGCCTGATTCTTCAAACCACATTTCTACTGCACCAATCTCAAGGGAGCAACTGGCTGAAGGAGTACACCATGACACATCATCATCAGGGCCACTACCACTCCTATGATGATGCCCACTCCTCATCATAAATTAGGCAGGTCCTCCAGCAGCTCAGAGGGGAAACAAAGACTAGCCTAAAAAGCCGATCTTTGTAAATCGCCCCAGTATGTGGTCAGTATTTTGCATCAGTATTTGCAAGCCAAAACCAGGAGGGAATTCCACAGAGAAAAATGATGAGGGTGTGTTCAGTGAGGGTTTTGCAGGCATTTATTTTTTATTTTTTTTGCCCTTTTGCAGTTTTATTGGCATTTATTTGGTGTCTTTTTTTTTTTTTTTTTTCTGGCATTTTCTTCTCTATAGGGAAAAATGTCAGGAAACAAAATGAGGTTCACGCAGTCATTTAGAAAAAAAATTCTACAAAAAAAAAAGTCATAAAAGCTGCAGATGTCAAGTCCGCACTGGAGGTCAAACATGTGGATGAGATTTGGCCTCACCAAAATTCATGATGGCAAAACACCCGCTCATCCACCGCGTGTGACGAACAAATACATTACTGTTTGTCATCAGATAATGCTCCATTTTTTCCCACTCCGGCCACCTTTACAGTACAGCTCCATCCTTCAGCATGTCAGGAGTCATTTTTCATTTCTATCACTTGTGCAGAGTGCCTCCATCTACTTATTAATCTCCTATTATCAGGGACAATTCTTCTGGAAATAATGCATCTTAATCTGATGGGATTTCTATAAAATCTCCAAACTAGCGCAGAATGAAAAAGATGAATCCATCGTAAAAAAAAAAAAAAAAAAAAAGAAGCAATCTCCGTGATTGAATTGCATTTGCAGATATTTTATATCAGACGGGTTGCTGCTGAGGATACCACAGGCCTGGGAGTGATAAAGGATCTGGGGGGATTATAATCCGTTGTCATGCCAGATTCTATTGCGGCTGAGATTACAACCCGCAGAGAACTTGCCACCTTGATTCTTCAATTGCCAATTTGACTACAGGGCGAGTCAAAAGTCTCAGGGTACCCTTTTATTTCAGAAACGAAAGGGGAAATAAAATATCCGGATACCCCAGCAAGTAATGGGTGAGGGGGCTATCAGGCTATGTCCAGAACATGGCTGCCATCTTGAAAGCCGCCATATCGGTATCATAGGCAAACCCTGGCACGTGTGCCAGAGATGGCGTGCAAGCCATATTTGATTGCCACACAACTACACAGTCTGCACCTTTAATTTTAAAAAAATGCAGGCCTGCCAGACAGGGCGCGTCTGCTAAACCTGCCCTCCGCACGTCCCACCGTGCCGGCCAGCCACCAGACTCCACTGCCTTACAGGCTGGCTAGCTGCTAGTGTCCCTCTGCATGTGATTGCAGGGGGGATGGGTAGCAGGCGTCTGACAACTTTGGGGGTAGTTGGAGGAAAGTAAGTCTGAATGTGACTTCCAGAGGGGCCTGAAGGTCTCCTGGTATAACCCACAGCTGGATCGTCTTTCTAAAGAAGTCAGGAACAAGGGTCACACTGAATGGTAAGTTTAAAGGGTTGTCCCATGAAAAATATTCTACAGTTTTCAAACCAGCACCTGGTCTGAGCACTTTTGTTATTGCATGTGATTAAAAATTTGGTATAGCCACTGAGTTATTCAATACAATCTGTCTGTATAGCGCCACCTGCTGTTTTTTTTTTTTTTACTTATTTCTTTGACCTGCTCACTGAGAAGGCCGCACATGCTCATTTTCGTCCTTCAACTGCCTCCTGAGCTGTGATAGGGAGAGAGCAGCAGCAGAATGGACACGCCCATGTAGCTGGCAGCTTGATATAAATCTATCAGAGCAATGAATGTGGAGATCTCTGGATCCATGTGAGGTACAGGGCTGGTTCTAGCCAGTGGCGGATCCAGAGCCTGGTCTCGGGAGGGGCACTTTCAGATTATTTTCTGTCCGCCGCCACAAAACAATGGTGCTTATAGAACAGATTACACAGTGTAGAGGTATACTGTATATTGTGTGGCACAGTGTAGGCTATATGTGTATAACAAACATATTTCACATGAACACTCACAGTTACTTGGCTTGGCCCTTCGGGATCTCGGACGCCACTTCCACACTTTGGCCGGGGGCTCGGCGGAGCTGATGTGTTTTATCCTAATGAGAAAGATTTCATAATAAGTATTTGGAGAAGGGGCAGAGGGATAGCAGAGCAGGGAGAGGATGGTGCTGCTACTAGGGGGTCATACCATGGGGGAGTAATAAAGCCCACCATAATGCCCCCCCCCCCAGTAGTAATAATTCTCCTTATAATGTGACAGTGCAAAAAATACCCCCTTGTAATGCCCCCAGTTGAGCTAATGTCCCCATAGTGCCCCCATAATGTGCCAGTATAAAATACCCCTATATAGTGCCCCTAGTAAATGACCCCATAGTCCTCCACACCCTCCTTCCTCCTAGTGCCCCCCATAATGTACCAGTATAAAATGCTCCAGTAGATGCCCTCAGTGTCCCCCATAATTTGCAAGTATAAAATACCCCTTCTTAGTGCCCCCCGTAGATGACCCCATAGTACTCCTCTCCCCCCTTCCCCATAGTACCCACCATAATGTGTCCCAGTATAAAATTGTACTGTACAGAGAGCCCATATAAAATACCCCTTCTTTGTGGCCTCAGTAGATGCCCCTATAGTGCCCCCAATCATGTGCCAGTAATAATAGCCCCCCTGTGCCAGTAATAGCAGCCCCCCCGGTGCCAGTAATAACAGCCCCCCCCCCCCGGTGCCAGTAATAACAGCCCCCCCGGTGCCAGTAATAACAGCCCCCCCGGTGCCAGTAATAACAGCCCCCCCGGTAATAAGAGCCCCTCTGTGCCAGTAATAACAGCCCCTCTGAGCCAGTAATAAGAGCCTCCAGTAATAACAGCCCCCAGTAATAAGAGCCCCCCTTTGCCAGTAATAACAGCCCCCCTTTGCCAGTAATAACAGCCCCCCTTTGCCAGTAATAACAACCCCCCCTTTGCCAGTAATAACAGCCCCCCCTTTGCCAGTAATAACAGCCCCCCCTTTGCCAGTAATAACAGCCCCCCCCTTTGCCAGTAATAACAGCCCCCCCCTTTGCCAGTAATAACAGCCCCCCCTTTGCCAGTAATAAGAGACCCCCCTTTGCCAGTAATAAGAGATCCCCCTTTGCCAGAAATAAGAGACCCCCCCTTTGCCAGTAATAGCCCCCCTTTGCCAGTAATAGCCCCCCCCCCAGGTGCCAGTAAAAGCATTGTATATAATTAAGAAAAAAAAAAACACACATACTTACCTCCATGTCAGCGATGCGATGCAGGCCTCTTCAGGCCTGTGTCCCACGCTGTATGGCTCAGGCGGCGTGATGACGTCATCACGCCGCCTGCGCCGGCCTCTGATAGGCTGCAGGCACTAGTCCGGCAGCCTATCAGAGGAAGGGAAAGGGACACGCCTCTCCCTTCCCTGCTGCAGCACAGGCAGGCATCTGTATCGCTGTCCTGAGGACGGCGATACAGATGACTGGAGATGAGCGCTTCCACAATGGAAGCGCTCATCTCCCTGTGCCCCGCTGCCGCCGCCGCCGCCCGCCGCCAGCTCGG
Source organism: Bufo gargarizans (assembly GCF_014858855.1). NCBI lineage: Eukaryota > Metazoa > Chordata > Amphibia > Anura > Bufonidae > Bufo > Bufo gargarizans. The sequence continues at coordinate 26,487,340 of NC_058082.1, forward strand.
GGGGGGGGGCAATTGCCCCGTTGCACCCCCCCCTGGATCCGCCACTGGTTCTAGCTTTGTTAGAAAGAGATTGTCATGTCCTATATGATGTCTGATTTTCATATTTTACATTTCTAATGGGTTAAATCCTTTAAACTGATTATTTGGTTTATGTCACAAACAGTTTGTGTTATTTGACTTTTTTGTATTGCCCGGCCCACTGAGCGATTTTTTATTTTTTTTTGTACTGTCCGAAAAAGGTTGCTGACCCTTGGTTTAGTATATGCAGGCACACTGAAGAGAACAGATTTTTTGGAAGGCAAGACAATTTAAAACATTTTTTTTTACAGAAAAAAATGTTTCAATTTGACAAAGTCCACTGAAATATATGGCAAAAACACTATATAGTTTTAGGTGTATTTGCTTAAAACAATTAATTGGTGCGGTGCCAACTGTCAGACACCCACTAATTTGATATTGATGACCTGTCAATAGTTGTAGCCTGAACAACCTCGTACGCTAGTTCCACACTAGCGGCAGGGGACTCCGGCAGGTGAACAGCCTGTCGGAGCCGTCCTGCCGCTTGTTCTGCAGCTCTGTCCCCATTGACTATTATGGGGCGGGGGTGGAGTTCCGGCGGCAGCGCACGCCGGACTAAAAGTACTAAAAGTACTATATTGCACTACTTTTAGTCCGGCTGCTTCTCAGCGTGCACTGCTGTGCTGCCGCCGGAACTCCGCCCCCGCCCCCATTATAGTCAATGGGGACAAAGCGGCAGTCCAGGGGCATACGTGAACTAGGGCAGGACGGATCCATCAGGCTGTTCACCCGCCGGAACAGCCTGCCAGAGTCCGCTGCCGCTAGTGTGAAAGTACCCTTAAATGGTCTGAGGTAGGAATACTCCTTTAACTAATAAATGCTCAAACACAGTCTCATAGATGTGCCACAGCCCGGGAGGAGCTGGAGTGCACAATCAGAGTGGTAGTGGCTCTGGCTGCAACAACAGGGCAGTGACAGGGGGGTGCACTCCCCTTCGGGGAACTCCTTGATATTGAGGGTCCTGCCTGTTGGTAGGTGCCTGGCAGGAGGTGTAGGGTGCAATGGCCAGCATATGGTGCAGGAGTCAGAAAACCAGGCCAGAGGTAGAAGAATAAACGCCTCTTTACTTAAGTGCAAAATAGTAGTTTTAGTACATCCAATGACAATAAAACAGAGTTCCGTCTGTACATAGTGCTGTTCTCTACTAGATAGTGATGAATGGATTTAGGTAAGGATGGGAGTTATGGCCCTCTTTGTACACTAGCTTGCTAAAGTCTCTCTCAGTAGAATCTATGGCAATAGTACCTATCTAATAATGGCTGTAGTGTCCACTGCGGGACACAGGGTTTTGAACGGCTGTATGTCCGTGACATGTCCAAGTATGAAGGGTGTCTTAGCAGTGTCCCTCACTGCAGCAAAGCCTGAATGGCTGTAGTAGCAGGTTACTTTACTGCCTCCCATACTTTGCCATGCAGATTCCAAGTTCTTTTTCTCCCCTTGTCTTGCACAGATCTGTTAGTCTCTGAGAAGAGGGATAACATGGACCCATACTTACCTACGTTTCAGTTGGTAAAATCGGGACATATAAGCCCGACCCTGGGAATGGCCAAATCCTGCCCAGGAACACCCACTTATGGGCAGGATTTATGTTAACCATGCCAATTTATTGCCGGGACTGTCTCTGAAAATCAGGGCAGTCCAGCCAAATTCCGGACATTTGACAACTATGATGGACCTTGCCTCTTCTCTTTCTGGACTCCATTCTAGACTCATCTAAGGTTAGGGGTGGGGCCAGCCCACATTTAACCTCCTACGAGGGCTGAGCCAGGAGTGGTAACCCCTGCTGTGCCATCCATACCATGCTACGCTGGGTACAATACATGGCATAACGTTACATAACATTAAACAACAAACCATTTTCAGATGATATTGCAGAAGGAGACAAAATTTGAAATATTTATTTCCTGGTGATTTTTTGCTATTGTCTGAATTGCTCTTTAGCCCATTGAGGACCACACGCTGAGAATGTATGAAATGTGGTCCTGGAACTTACACCCACGCCACTGCGCATGTACAGCATGGATTTAAAGCTCCTGCAGTGTGTCAGGTGGGGTGCCCGGCAGTGTCTTTGTAAAGGACACAGAAGCGATCTATAATGGCGAGGTTTTGTATTTTGGAAACGCGCGTAGTACGCACGTTTGTGTGATTGACCACAGAGGCATCCAATGAATCTATGGTTGGGAACGCGCCACAATACGCCCCAAAGAAGCTCCTGTACTTCTTGGGTCGTACACGCTGTAAAACGCTCAGGTGAGAACCATTCCCATAGGGAAACATTGGTTTTTGCCTGTTGAGTGTTTTACAGCGCGTAGGAACGCGCTGTAAAACGCTCAGGTGTGAACCCAGCCTAAAATAGAATGCAAAAAAAAAAACACTTGCGGCAACCCAAACTGCTGCCATAGATCACCGGGACTTTACAAAGTAAAGATTAAAACAAATTTTTTTGCAAATAGGAATAAGGAACTGTAAGTTATTTTTTTATTTTTAGTTTACTTTTTGTACATTTTAATAACTAATAAAGCAAAACAATAATATAAAAGTATATACCGTGAATAAAGTATAAATTACTAAAGTTAGAGCTGATAAACCACTAGCAAACTGTGAGCAAAATCATTAAAAAGTGTAATTTACTGTAGGATTGTCATTAAACACTTTCAAACATGGTCCTTTTGCTGCCTGCTGTTCAGTAGGAATAACCTTTGATTGAGACGTTCCCTTTCTATAGGAGGATATTCTCTATACACAGACGCCCCGTGTGTTTCAGGCCTGGCTCAGATATTCCCAGTGAAATTATCATTTGAGGTTTAACTGTAATAAACCTGAACGCGATCAAATATCTCTCCATTTTGCAGAGTTCCTCTAGGAAGCTGTTATTTCTGGCAAGGGCAGTTATACCGGGTTGGCCATAAACAAAAGGTGGCATTGCCGCCTGCTGTTTACCAGTCATTGTGTCAGTGACGACTCTGCCAAGAAAGCTCTCCAGCTGCGATGCAGAGTGAGATCACAATCCTGCCCCTCGTCACCTGACAGGTAACCTCCAAGACGCCTTCCCTGAGCGTCAGCCCCATGCAGTGTCTGCCGAAACTCTTCTGCAGAAATAATTCAATTAAGACCGCAGCTGTTGTGAATGTCTGAGTGCAATTCCCTCAAGGCAACCTGCTCTGAGAATATGGATTACCTGGGAATGAAATCTGGGTATCAGACGGTGTTATTATAGAGGGGCGTTCATATTTCAGGATTTATAGAGACAAATAAAAAGATCTGTCTATCTATAAGATTTCTCTCTGTCTGTCTATCTATCTATTATCTATCTATCTATCTATTATCTATCTATCTATCTATTATCTATCTATCTATCTATTATCTATCTATCTATTATATATCTATCTGTCTATTATCTATTATCTCTCTATCTATCATGTATCTATCTATCTATTATCTATCTATCTATCTATTATCTATCTATCTATCTATTATCTATCTATCTATTATATATCTATCTGTCTATTATCTATTATCTATCTATCTATTATCTATCTATCTATCTATCTATCTATCTATCTATGTCTTTATTTATCTAATATCTATCTATCTATCTATTATCTATCTATCTATCTATTATCTATCTATCTATCTATCTATCTCATTATCTATCTATCTATCTATCTATCTCATTATCTATCTATCTATCTATATCCTATCTCATATCTATATGTCTATCTATTGCATATCTATCTTTCTAATCTCTCTATCTATAAGCTTTCTCTGTCTATCTATATCCATCTATTTATCCATCTATCTATGTCTCTATCCTATCTATTATCTATCTATCTTTCTATCCTCTATCTATCTATCTCATATCTATCTATCTATCTATCTATCTATCTATCTCATATCTATCTATCTATCTATCTCCTATCTATCCCATATCTAGCTATCTATCTATCTATCTATCTATCTATCTATCTCCTATCTATCTATCTATCTATCTATCTCCTATCTATCTATCTATCTATCTATCTATCTATCTATCTATCTATCTTTCTATCCTCTATCTATCTCTCATCTATCTATCTATGTGTTAGGCTACTTTCACACTTGCGGCAGTGTGATCTGGCGATCTGCCGCTGACTGAAAACATTTGTGAGACGGATCCGTCTCTCCGCTTGTCATGCGGGCTGACGGATCCGTCTTGTACATTTTTTCACATTTTTACCGATATGCGCATGCCGGAACGACGGATCCGGCATTCCGGTATTCTGAATACCGGATCCGGCGCTAATACATTCCTATGGGAAAAAATGCCGTATCCGGCGGTAATACATTCCTATGGGGAAAAATGCCGGATCTCAGGCAAGTCTTCAGTTTTTTTCACCGGAGATAAAACCGGAGCATGCTGCGGTTTTCTCTTTTGCCTGATCAGTCAAAGCGACTGAACTGAAGACGTCCTGATGCATCCTGAACGGATTGCTCTCCATTCAGAATGCATGGGGATACGCCTGATCAGTTATTTTCCGGTATAGAGCCCCTGTGACGGAACTCAGTGCCGGAAAAGAAAAACGCAAGTGTGAAAGTACCCTAAGAAAAACGGCAGCACTCCAGAATTGTGATAAAAAACACAAGTGGATGGTTTATTAACCCGCCTAGCAGCAACGTTTCAGCCCTCTGAATGAATCTACATGTGCACAGTGTCAGATATAAATAGTGCGAGCAATGTACACACAATGAAATTACATAATTAATCAATAAAGTGCTTTACAGACATAAGAATAACATTAAAAAGCATAATTCATCTGTCAAAACATCGTGATGTCATGATTATTCAGTGATGATAATAAATATAAAGTGCGCACAATGTAAAATTCCTATTAGTGTTACATTATACATGGTGGTCAATAAACATACATAATAGTGCCCAGTGGATAGCAATTAAAAATTAATTTAGAACCTTCAAATCATGTGAAACAGTCACGCACGGTCTCAACGGCCTGTCGGAACCAGCTTGGCATCCAGAAGAGCGGCTTGCGCATTCGCCACTATTCGTGCTCCCGCGAGACACGAGAATATGTCCAAAAGTATAGAAACCACGTTAAAGATGGCGGCTCGCTGGATAGCGTTCAGAGCGCATGCTCATGCCCATCCTGGCTGGCACGTTCCTTATCTTACGTCCGAGCATTATAAGAATGTACAATTGGACCATAGGTGAACCTATTAGCTAGTTGCCCCGCAATTAACACTTAATGCAGCTGGCGGGACCACAGTGAACCCGTGTATCATCACCGATCCCTGTGTCTCCACGTCTTGTAGGGGGGCGCTATTAAGCGTTAGCCAGCAGCGCTCCCCCTTCTAGACATTCCAGCATTACTATACCCATGTAACCCCCCAGGGATATACAGGGAACACCCAAGGATCTTCTTGAAAGTGACCCTGAAACCAATTAGGACTGGGAATCCGGGTGTCACCTTTGTGGTACCCAGAGTGCCCGTCCAATTAGGTTTCAGTGTTTCCAATGTATAGATCCAATAAAGCTCTCTCCTCTTTAGTAATGCGGTCCTGTCCCCCCCACGTCTCAGACTACAGGTATTTATTCTAGAATTCTAAACCGTAGGTCTCGTTCCGAATGTTTGGCCTCAGTGAAATGTTTTGATACTGGTAGATCTCATTTCTGCTTCCTGATGGAATATCTATGTGGATTTAACCGGGTTTTTAAATCCCAAGTGGTTTCACCCCCATAAAGTAGACGACATGGACAAATCAATAGATAAATCACATAGGCCGAATCACAGGTGAAGTACTGTTTCATTTCTATCATCTTACCCGAGGAGGGATGAACAAATGAGTCACCTCGTAGCATAAGAGCACAATTATAACGCGGATAACGACCTCGGCGGGTGGAGCGAAGTATGTATCGCAGGTTACTTTGGAAGATCCTATATCAGATTTCACAAGTCTGTCACCCAAATTACGATTTCTGCGATATGAACACAGAGGCGGAGCTTTAAATTCTTCAATATTCTCGAAATTACTGGTAAGAATTCTCCAGTGTTTTTTTCTAAGTGGCAGAGATGATCATGTGGCCACTATTTGTATCGTAATCTGACACAAAAGGAATTCTCACTTTTTGTTGTTTAGATCCAAAAGACCCTTTTAGAATCTCTTTTTTGCTCAGCTTCTTCCGACAGGCCATTGAGACCGTGCGTGACTGTTTCACATGATTTTAAGGTTCTAATTCATTTTTAAATGATATCCACTGGGCACTATTATGTATGTTTATTGACAATCATGTATATGTAACACTAATAGGATTTTTACATTGTACGCACTTTATATTTATTATCATCACTGAATAATCCTGACATCACAATGTTTTGACGGATGAATTATGCTTTTTAATGTTATTCTTATGTCTGTAAAGCACTTTATTGATTAATTATGTACAAACCGGATTCCAAAAAAGTTGGGACACTATACAAATCGTGAATAAAAACTGAATGCAATGATGTGGAGGTGCCAACTTCTAATATTTTATTCAGAATAGAACATAAATCACGGAACAAAAGTTTAAACTGAGAAAATGTACCATTTTAAGGGAAAAATATGTTGAATCAGAATTTCATGGTGTCAACAAATCCCCAAAAAGTTGGGACAAGGCCATTTTCCCCACTGTGTGGCATCTCCCCTTCTTCTTATAACACTCAACAGACGTCTGGGGACCGAGGAGACCAGTTTCTCAAGTTTAGAAATAGGAATGCTCTCCCATTCTTGTCTAATACAGGCCTCTAACTGTTCAATCGTCTTGGGCCTTCTTTGTTGCACCTTCCTCTTTATGATGCGCCAAATGTTCTCTATAGGTGAAAGATCTGGACTGCAGACTGGCCATTTCAGTACCCGGATCCTTCTCCTACGCAGCCATGATGTTGTGATTGATGCAGAATGTGGTCTGGCATTATCTTGTTGAAAAATGCAGGGTCTTCCCTGAAAGAGATGACGTCTGGATGGGAGCATATGTTGTTCTAGAACCTGAATATATTTTTCTGCATTGATGGTGCCATTCCAGACATGCAAGCTGCCCATGCCACAAGCACTCATGCAACCCCATAGCATCAGAGATGCAGGCTTCTGAACTGAGCGTTGATAATAACTTGGGTTGTCCTTGTCCTCTTTGGTCCGGATGACATGGCGTCCCAGATTTCCAAAAAGAACTTTGAATCGTGACTCGTCTGACCACAGAACAGTCTTCCATTTTGCCAGACTCTATTTTAAATGATCCCTGGCCCAGTGAAAACGCCTGAGCTTGTGTATCTTGCTTAGAAATGGCTTCTTCTTTGCACTGTAGAGTTTCAGCTGGCAACGGCGGATGGCACGGTGGATTGTGTTCACTGACAATGGTTTCTGGAAGTATTCCTGAGCCCATTCTGTGATTTCCTTTACAGTAGCATTCCTGTTTGTGGTGCAGTGTCGTTTAAGGGCCCGGAGATCACGGGCATCCAGTATGGTTTTACGGCCTTGACCCTTACGCACAGAGATTGTTCCAGATTCTCTGAATCTTCGGATGATGTTATGCACAGTTGATGATGATAGATGCAAAGTCTTTGCAATTTTTCGCTGGGTAACACCTTTCTGATATTGCTCCACTATCTTTCTGCGCAACATTGTGGGAATTGGTGATCCTCTACCCATCTTGGCTTCTGAGAGACACTGCCACTCTGAGAAGCTCTTTTTATACCCAATCATGTTGCCAATTGACCTAATTAGTGTTAATTGGTCTTCCAGCTCTTCGTTATGCTCAAATTTACTTTTTCCAGCCTCTTATTGCTACTTGTCCCAACTTTTTGGGGATTTGTTGACACCGTGAAAATTTGAATCAACGTATTTTGTCCTTTAAAATGATACATTTACTCGGATTAAACGTTTGATCTGTCATCTACGTTCTATTACAAATAAAATATTGACATTTGCCATCTCCACATCATTGCATTCAGTTTTTATTCACAATTTGTTTAGTGTTCCAACTTTTTTGGAATCCGGTTTGTAATTTCATTGTGTGTAAATTGCGCGCACTATTTATATCTGACACTGTGCGCATGTAGATTCAGCTTAAGAAAGGCTCCATTCAGAGAGCTGAAACGTCGCTGCTAGACGGGTTAATAAATCATCCAGTTATGTTTTTATCACAATTCTGGAGTGCTGCCGTCTTTCTTACACATCTTTATATGGGACCTTGGTCACGGGTCCTTGAAAGTATTTGCACCTGCCAATAATGTGTGCTGTTTTTTTTTTCTTTTCTTATCTATCTATCTATCTATCTATCTATCTCATATCTATCTATTATCTATTATCTATCACCTATCTCTCTATTTGTCATACCTATCTCTCTCTATCTATCTATCTATCTATCTATCTATCTATCTATCTATCTCTTAGTAGTAAAAGTGCCATTAAGTGACCCTAATGGTAATACAATCCACCATTGTGCCCCAGAAGTAATGATGCCCCCATAGTCCCCATAGTAGTAATAATGTTCCCCCTAGTCCCCCAGTAGAAATAAATCTCACCATAATATCCCTATAGTGCCTCTGGAAGTAATAATGCCAGCCATAGCTATAGGGGAAGTGACTGCTTTGGGGCCCACCCAGGAGGAGGACTTAAAGATTTTATTGTCAGGGCCCCCTCAGCAGTATTGTACAGTGATATTATATACAGTAACAGTATATACAGTGAAATGACATACAGTATATAAATGTAGGATACAGATAGAGAGGCTGCCGGCCCCGGTCTGAGAGAGCGATCTTGTCTAGGGGTTGCACCGGAGTAAGGGAGTGCAAAGATGTTGCTGGGAAGGGGGGCCCAGTCTTTTCTTGTTACACCACTAGCCAGCCTATAGTGCCTCGAAATAGTACTAATGCCCGCTATAATGCCCCAGTTGTAATAAAGCCTATCACAGTGGTCTACAGTAGTAATAAAGAGCACCATAACACCCTAGTAGTGTTAAACCTCCCGTAGTGTGCCCCAGTAGTAAATGTGCACCCTTATAGTACCCCCAGGAGTACTAGTTCTCCTCAGTAGTAATAAAACCCACCATGGGGGCCCCTCCAGTAGTAATTAATTTCCTCATAGTTTCCACCAATTGTCGGGCAATAATATGCTGCTCTAAGATGTCAAAAGAAAATAACACAATGAAATACTCGCCTCACTCCAGTTCCCCGCTGCTGTTTGTGATATAATGCAGGACATAGGCCTCTTCCAATCTGCGTCCTGATGACATCATCGTCCTACCTGCTCCATCCTCTGATAGAGAAGGAGGGTGAAGGAGATTAGAAAGATGGAGGAGGGAGGAAAACAATAAAGGAAGAGAGAGAAAAGGGGGAAGAGAAAAGAATAAAGAGCGAATAACAGCAAAGAGGCAGAAAAGCAATAGAGAGCGAGGGGGAGAGCGGGAGAGAGAATAGAGAGAGAAAGGTGAAAGAAATGCTAGAGTAAGAGAAGGAGTGAGAGAGAAGGGGGTATTGCAAAAGAGTAGTAGAGAGAGGGAGAGAGAATACAGAAAACTAAGGGTGTGTTGAGAAAGATGGAGTGGTAGAGAGGGAGAAGGAGGAGGGGTAGAGCAAGAATACAGAGATATGCAGTGCCCCCGAGGACCACTGCAAAGGGTTAACATTTGCTATTTGGGTTAATGTATTTTCTGTGCTTTTAATGTTATCCCAAGAGCTAAAAATGGTAGCATAGATTTAAGTCATTTTCTACTTCAAAATAGGCATAGAAAATGATGAATCAGATGGACCTAGCGGCCCGCTCCCTTCCCTGCCCATGCCACACCCCGTGTTTTAGGAACTGGTGAAAAAAAGGGCAAGTGGCGTACACCTTTGCAACAAAATCTTTGCCTTAAATACGACTGTAGCGGAGCGCTAGTATGACATAGGCTTTCTCCTCCGGTATTCCAAGGGTTACTTCAGGATCAGGTTATTAGCACAGGAAGCACAGCATCAGTAGTAAATAAAACCATCCACGAATATCCCATCACTCTTCCCAATAACTGGACGACACACAGTATCAGGAGCAGGACACTGTCTAATGCCACATACCCTACTTTTATGCCACTCTCCCATGCAAGGCAGACACCTACAGAAAATGATCCATTCTTCAATCACAGACTGGGTACAGCCCACACATCCCCTCCCCTCAGCCTGAGAAGTAATGCAATCAACAGTCCGGTTGAGACATCCATTGTTGCCATTGTGCTTCTACCGCACAACCAGACGAATGCTCAGCAGGTTACTGATTACTTTTTGTCTTACAAGTAATGAACCATTGGGAATTAAACATAACATTGCAAATCCAATCAACAATCCAGTTGAAACCTCCATTGTAGCCAAACGCAATCCGCTACAAAGACAAAGTGGCGTACATTTCTTAAAAAATGACCCCCTATGTATGTCCTCTGGAGAGACTGAACTGAAAGATACCGTTGACTTTTTGTTTAGGAACTACTTAAACTACCTCATTAACCCCTTAAGGACCAGGCTCATTTTCACCTTAAGGACCAGGCCATTTTTTGCAAATCTGACCAGTGTCACTTTAAGTGCTGATAACTTTAAAACGCTTTTACTTATACAGGCCATTCTGAGACAGTTTTTTCGTCACATATTGTACTTCATGACACTGGTAAAATAAAGTCAAAAAAATTAATTTTTTTGCATAATAAAATACCTAATTTACCAAAAATTAGGAAAAATTAGCAAATTTCAAAGTTTCAGTTTCTCTACTTCTGTAATACATAGTAATACCCCCAAAAATTGTGATGACTTAACATTCCCCATATGTCTACTTCATGTTTGAATTATTTTGGGAATGATATTTTATTTTTTGGGGATGTTACAAGGCTTAGAAGTTTAGAAGCAAATCTTGAAATCTTTCAGAAATTTACAAAAACCAAATTTTTAGGGACCACTACAGCTCTGAAGTCACTTTGCGAGGCTTACATAATAGAAACCGCCCAAAAATGACCCCATTCTATAAACTACACCCCTCAAGGTATTCAAAACTGATTTTTACAAACTCTGTTAACCCTTTAGGTGTTGCACAAGAGTTATTGGCAAATGGGGATGAAATTTGAGAATTTCATTTTTTTGCCTAATTTTCCATTTTAACCCATTTTTTCCACTAACAAAGCAAGGGTTAACAGCCAAACAAGACTGTATCTTTATTGCCCTGACTCTGCCGTTTACAGAAACACCCCATATGTGGCCGTAAACTACTGTACGGTCACACAGCGGGGCGTAGAGGGAAAGGTGCGCCGTATGGTTTTTGGAAGCCAGATTTTGCTGGACAGTTTTTTTGACACCATGTCCCATTTGAAGCCCCCTGATGCACCCCTAGAGTAGAAACTCCATAAAAGTGACCCCATCTAAGAAACGACACCTCTCAAGGTATTCAAAACTGATTTTACAAACTTCGTTAACCCTTTAGGTGTTGCACAAGAGTTATTGGCAAATGGGGATGAAATTTGAGAATTTCATTTTTTTGCCTAATTTTCCATTTTAACCCATTTTTTCCACTAACAAAGCAAGGGTTAACAGCCAAACAAGACTGTATCTTTATTGCCCTGACTCTGCCGTTTACAGAAACACCCCATATGTGGCCGTAAACTACTGTACGGCCACACAGCGGGGCGTAGAGTGAAAGGTGCGCCGTATGGTTTTTGGAAGCCAGATTTTGCTGGACAGTTTTTTTGACACCATGTCCCATTTGAAGCCCCCCTGATGCACCCCTAGAGTAGAAACTCCATAAAAGTGACCCCATCTAAGAAACTACACCCCTCAAGGTATTCAAAACTGATTTTACAAACTTTGTTAACCCTTTAGGTGTTGCACAAGATTTAATGGAAAATAGAGATACAATTTCAAAATTTCACTTTTTTGGCAGATTTTCCATTTTAATATTTTTTTTTCCAGTTACAAAGCAAGGGTTAACAGCCAAACAAAACTCATTATTTATGGCCCTGATTCTGTAGTTTACAGAAACACCTCATATGTGGTTGTAGACCGCTGTACGGGCAAACGGCAGGGCGCAGAAGTAAAGGAATGCCACATGGTTTTTGGAAGGCAGATTTTGCTGGACTGGTTTTTTGACACCATGTCCCATTTGAAGCCCCCCTGATGCACCCCTAGATTAGAAACTCCAAAAAAGTGACCCCATTTTAGAAAGTACGGAATAGGGTGGCAGTATTGTTGGTACTAGTTCAGGGTAGATATGATTTTTGGTTGCTCTATATTACACTTTTTGTGCGGCAAGGTAACAAGAAATAGCTTTTTTGGCACGTTTTTTTTTTGTTATTTACAACATTCATCTGACAGGTTAGATCATGTGGTAATTTTATAGAGCAGGTTGTCACGGACGCAGCGATACCTAATATGTATACAATTTTTTTTATTTATGTAAGTTTTATACAATAACTTCATTTTTAAAACCAAAAAATTGTTTAGTGTCTCCATAGTCTGAGAGCCATAGTTTTTGGGCGATTATCTTGAGTAGGGTCTAATTTTTTGCGGGATGAGATGACGTTTTGATTGGCCCTATTTTGGGGTGCATATGACTTTTTGATCGCTTGCTATTACACTTTTTGTGACGTAAGATGGCAAAAAATTGCTTTTTTTACACAGTTTTTTATTTTTTTTATTTACAGTGGTCACCTGAGGGGTTATGTCATGTGATATTTATATAGAGCCGGTCGATACGGACGCGGCAATACCTAATATGTATACTTTATTTTTATTTATGTAGGTTTTACACAATGATTTTATTTTTGAAACAAAAAAAATGATGTTTTAGTGTTTCCATAGTCTAAGAGCCATAGTTTTTTCAGTTTTTGGGCGATTATCTTGAGTAGGGTCTCATTTTTTGCGGGATGAGATGACGGTTTGATTGGTACTATTTTGGCGTACATGCGACTTTTTTGATCACTTTTATTACCTTTTTTGGGAAGTAAGGTGGGCAAAATTTCAATTTTCTCATAGTTTTTATTTTTTTATTTTTATGGCGTTCACTGTGCGGGGAAAGTAACATGACCGTTTTATAGATCAGGTCGTTACGGACGCGGCGATACCTAATATGTGTAGTTTATTTTATTTTTTAAATTTTTATTCAGTGATAAATGTTTTTTTTTAATCTTAACTTTTTTCACTTATTTTTTTTATTTTTTGACCCAGACCCACTTGGTTCTTGAAGATCCAGTGGGTCTGATGTCTGTATAATACAGTACAGAACCTATATAGGGTTCTGCACTGTATTTTACTTACACTGAACAGATCTATGCTTTCAGCACAGATCTGTTCAGCACCATGGACAGCAGGACGCCTGAGCAGGCGTCCTGTTGCCATGGGAACCTTCCCCGTCTGCTCAGTTATGGTCAGAACTGCGCAGACGGGGAAGGGTAAGGACGGGGCTCTGGGGGGGCTGTCTGGGGGCTCTCTCCCTCTCCCATCGGGGGGCTGCAAAGGCACAGCAGCCCTCCGATCGGAGAGGGAGGGAGCTCCCTCTTATTGTTAACCTTTTCCATACAGCGGTCCGTACGGACCGCTGTATGGAAAGGGTTAAACGGCTGACATCGCATCAACGATGTCAGCCGTTTATACCAGGGTGCCAGCAATGTGCTGGCACCCTGGTATACCCACTGTACACCAACGATTACGCAATAGGAGGCGGGCGGGGGATCGCGATCCCGCCTGCCGCACCGCCCGCCTCCCGCAACGCCCCCACCGCCTGCGACACCCCCCCTGCACCACCCGCCGCCATCAAATCATGCAGGGGTGCAGGGGGGGTGTACTATATTGATTTTAGGCACTCTAAAGTTTCTGATCCCCGCGGTCCTCAGAAACTGCAAAAAGCGCAGCAAACCGCAGGTCTGAATTGACCTGCGGTTTGCTGCGATCGCCGACACGGGGGGGGTCACATGACCCCCCCTGGCGTTTTAACAGGATGCCGGCTGAATGATTTCAGCCGGCATCCTGTTCAAATTAACCCCTGCGGCGCCGGAATGCCGATTTTAAAGTCAGGACGTACCGGTACGTCCTTGGTCCTTAAGGACTCGGGAAATAGGGCGTACCGGTACGTCCTATGTCCTTAAGGGGTTAAACTACTGGGGTTACATCTACACAGGTCTAATTATTGCCTTGCGACACCATTTCACCGCTGCCATTATCTGGCCTACGCCTGCCTGTCACAGACGTCCCCACGACAGGTGGCAGGAGATCGGTGAGACTGGCAATACGTGGTTTGATCTGACATGTTTTCCGTTTGGATCAAATGACGTCTGTGTTGCTTCTGGTGCTTGCCGCACCTTCTTTCCCCAGGTGTGGCTATTGTGGTCATTTTACCTTCTCTGTTTATTGTTCTTTCTCCCACTATGCTATGTGGTTTATAGCTTCTGTTGGAGTTGTGGATAGCTGATGTGTGGATCTCGTCTGATTTCCTGGTGCTGCCATAGCCACTTGAAGTTAAGTGTTTTCTTTCCTTTTTGTATTTTGTTTGGGTTATTTTATGTGTTGCATTTCCCTGTCATTTGTATTAAGGCCTGAGGGAGACTTCTGTTCACTCTTCCTTTTGAAGGAACAGGTTGTCTTAGTCCTGACATTAGTATCAGGGTCCTATAGGGTGAGTTTGGACACTAGGTATTCCTGTGTCACCTACCTACCTTCCTCAGGTCTGTTCATACTGGTAGTTAGTCAGGACTTTGATTAGGGTTTTATTATCTCCTTTCCCTAGTTTCCAGGCCTTATTCCCTCACCCCTTTCCCTCCTATGTTGTGGTGTTTCCCTCCCACACCCGAACGTGACACTGCCCTCCTACTTAGCACAATGTCAACTGTTCATCATCAAGGGCACCCCAACTACCGCTAGGGGGGGGAGTCCCAAAAAGGTCCCAGCTGTGCCCTGAGGGAAGAAAGGGTGTGTCCTCCATTCAGTGCACAGCCCCACGGACAGAGTTGCCAACCAGAATTTTTCTTTTTTCTTTACAACTTTACAACCAAAATCACGGACAGCCAACATTTTTCATGGACAAATTGGAAAACCATAATGAATGATGAAGATTAGAAGTAATCCACGTCTATAGCTCAATATAGTGATGAGAACTCATTTACTGTCAGCTGCAAAATAATGATAATTACCAACAAAAATTACCACCAGCCTAAAAAAAATCCCAAACACTTTTTTTTTCACGGACTGTCCAGAAATTTCTTGACGGTTGCCAGACTGAGGACAGCCACCGTGAACCACTATTACTTCTATCTGTGTTACCACTACCACTCCTTCCCTCCTCACAGCACTCCCTCGTGGGTCGCTGCAGATAGACAAGGGGGAGGAAGGAGAGAACAGAGGAAGAAGGAAAGAGAGTGAATCCAGAAAGGGAAAGAGAAAATAGAGAGTAGGTGGAGGGGGAATAGAAAGAGAGAAGGAGAGGAAAGAAAGCTTTTGCTCCGGGGGTCAGATGGTGGCACACTCCCTAAAAGCTAATTTATTGGGTAACGGAGTTATATGTATATGCAGCGGGCGCCTCCCCCCAGGGCCCTTTAAGAGGAAAAAGAGTACTTGTTATCATGACGCCAGTTGCATTGAAGCAACCAGGGCACAGGGCCCCTTTTAGTGATACTGTGGATGGTACCCAGGTGTAGGAATGCCAGAGTGGTGTAGGGTGGCCTAAATGTCCCTTTATGTTTTGTGCACGTGTTACGGTGCTCCTACCTGTATACGCTGGACCATAGGCGTTGGCTCCGAAGCAATGAAAAGGGGGTTGTTGATGAAAGGGATGGAGAAATAAATAGAGTCCAGACCTTTTGATGAAGTTGACAATAGCTTTTCTTTTTCATAAACATTTCTCCAAACAGTTTCAGGCTTTATCTTGGTTCCCAGCAGACTTTAACATTAACTGTCACAGGCAAATTCCTCTCTGCTACATCTGTTGCTCTCTGGCTCTGCTGTGCTGACAAGCTGAAATAGAATCTCTGCTTTAGCTGTCCACAGCAACTTCTCTCCTGTAGTCTGACTCTAGAATTGTCCAGGGAAAACTTTACTCCTGGCTTATGAGGCTTCAAGCTGTGGCCTCCACATCCAGCTGAGCTGAAGGTACTCCAGATGGCCTGGGCAAGGCACATCCTTCCTTGGAAGGGGGTAAACTAGATTGGCCCTACCTAGGACTCCACCCTCCCTGCAGCAAGTATGCCCACCACACCACAGAGGGGGGGGGGGGGGGTTAGAATGGAAAGGCAAGCTCCATTCTATGTACCTGTAGTTCTGCCATTTATGCTGCCACCTTCTGGTGAACCAGGCATATTACATGTAATAAACATAACAGTTACCACATAGGAAATGCACATTATATAGGACCTGGAAATAAATACACAGGATGACGTTAGGTTAACCCTAAGAGATAGTAGTGAGATGCATAAGTGGTAATGCCACTCTGGGGCGTAACATATGATGTTGTACGGTTTTTGGGGTTCTCTGTTTCTCTCCCCCCCATCCCCATTTTCTTATATGTATGTGGAGTCATGTATTGCAGGTCTTGGCTGTACTGAGGTATGAGCCTGTTGTATTAATCTGCCCCTGGTTACTAGGGGTTTTTAATAAATGTTTGGACCAGAGTGGGTAAATCTGACAGTTGTGATTTGTTGTAATCTCGAATGACGGGAAGGGTCTCCCTCTTTAAACCCGGTTCGTGGTGATTCATGTCAGTTGGGGCACAGAAGAGCTGTAATACCGTTTCCCTCCCACCCTCCGCCTGTTCCGTCACAATGTTTGTTGTAGGGGTGTTGTCGCCGAGCTTTTGCTGGGTAGACTTGTTTTATGATTGCAGTATGAGATGGTGGTTTTAACTATTTATTTAATTCAAGGATATATATTATTTATGAATTAACCCTAAATAAACATTGCGGCCAATTTTATCCACACAAGGAAGTATCTGTGTCTTTATTTCCTTATTGTTTGCTTGTGCTGCTATGAGGGGAAGAGAGAATAGAGAGAGCAGGAAGGGAGAGACAGAAGAGAGAAAGGGGAAAAGAGAGCTAGTGAGAGACTGAGAAGGAGGGAATAATGAGAGGGAAATGTAAAAAAGAGGGAGAAAAAGAAGAAGATGGAGAGAGGGAATGGGGGAGAATAGAGAGATCGCAGGAGAGAAGAGAGGAAAAAGAGAGAATGAGGGGAAAAGAAAGAATTGTGATATAGTGAGAAGGAGGAAAGAAAGAATAAAGAAAAATGAGGGGAAAATAGAAAAAGGAGGGAAGAGAGAGAATAGGGTGAGGAAAAGGAGATGGAAAGAGAGAATAGAGAGAGGAGGGGGGAATAGAGAGATAGCAGGAGGGGATTTTCTGCTAAAGAGCTAATGACAGGGGCAAGGCAAGAATTGGCTTTTGCCCCTCTTGGTGTCATTGAGACAGGATATGTTCTTCTTGGCCCCCCCCCCCCTTTTTCTCTTTTTCTCCTCAGATGCTCAAGTTAGCCGTCATCAAGGACAGCGTTGGGATTGGCCGTAATGGTTGCTGGCCGGTTGCTGGGCAATCAAGGACAGTGTTATTATTGGCCAAATTGGTTGCTGTCCAGTTGTTGGGCATTGTTCTATTTTTACCCTTTAATGTGGATTGGTCAAGGGCCACCTGTGGCAGGAATTTGGGGTATTTATAGAGGTCACTCACCATAAGGAGCCTGTCATCGTTTGAAGAGTCAAACAGGAAGATCATCCATCCTCTGCATGTCAATTTAGCGGCGGTGACGGCATCAGCAGCGGCTTCAGCGGCATCAGCAGCGGCGGGACCAGCGGGACAAGCGCAGCTCTGAAGAAAGAAGACGCGGCTGGCGGTGGAATAGAAGCGGCGGTGTGACAGCTGGAATAAAAGTTGCCGGCGTTAGAGGAGTCAGCGGAGTTCGGCACTCAAGATCCCGGCGGTGCTGTATGGAAGCGGGCTCTATGGGGGCACTCCTCACCCAGGTTCACAAAAGAGCTTATAGCTGTGATGGAGAGGGGTGGCTGTGCAGGTGTCTGGCTGAGGCAGTGCCGGTGAGCATGGTGGCTGGGTCAGCATCTCAGGCAGAAGAAAAAGGAGCGGGTCACGTGACTGGAGAGGAGGAGCGACGGAGCAGACGTTCAAGGGATCGGAAGTATCCCAGCCAGGCGGATCTCGTCATCAGGAGGCGCTGTTCCAGTCATTTGGATGGAAGAAGAGGCCAAGGATCACTTACTCACCTTCCAGGAACCCAAGATTAGGTGGGCGCCAGCGGTCTCCTCCCAGGCCAGCGTTCTCGCAGCCTGGTTCTGAGGAGATAGCTAGGCAGTCGACTGAAGATTTGGCAGAGCAGGGCTTTGGTGAGGATATTGGTAGGCAGTTACCTCTGCCTGATTGTTTTGTATTTAATCATAACCGGAATGTTTCTTTTTTACAGGGTTTAGCCAAGGTTTTTTCTGACCTAGCTCAAATTGCTGCTTCTAGTACAGGGGCAGTGGCTTCGGCTTGGACTGACCGTCCCTCATCGGTTGCCATTACTGCTTCTGGTGGGGGTGGACCAGTCTTGGCTAATGCGGTCGGTGTGGCGGAGTCTTGTTTAAAAGAGGCAATGTCCTGTGAGGTTTCTCCTCTGGGATTTTATTTGCCTAATTCTGTTAAAGAGAGGATTTGGCAGAGGGAGTACCTTGACATTTTGGCATTGCTCCCTTCGTCCAAAGAGGTGTTTAAGTCAGACAAAAGGGGGGATGAAAGGTCAGAGGAAGAAAGAAAAAGGACAGTCCCCAAATAATTTAACAATTGGCCACAAGCCTTCTATTTTGGGGTCTAAGTATCCTCAGTTATGTTCCGGTTTCAACATATTGACGCCATTCTTGAGGCTTACTGTAATTTCGGTGGTTTATCTTGGTTTCAGTATGATGAAACATTTCGGCAAAAATTAGCTGTTCATCCTGGTTTAAAATGGGATAGAAAGATGTTGGTTTGTGGCTGAGTTTAATGCTTCTTCAGAGATCTGGCGAACTATTGAAGCACCAGGCTAATCCGTCCCAGAATGTTTTAAGGAAGGGACTGTGTTTTGCTTTTAATTTCAGCGTGCAAGTGGTTAAATTTGTGTAAATATAAGCACGAGTGTTCGGTTTGCTTGGGTCCGCACCCTATGTTTCGCTGTTATAAAAGGGTTTCCGTACCCCAGCAGGCCGTTACCAGTCGTGATTTTCAAAAAAGCACTGACTCCGGTAAAGTTGTAAAACATGGTTCCATGGTTAGGTGTAAGGGATCTCTTGGCATCCCGACTGGGTACCTCCGTTGATGGATGCTCCTAGTGCTTCCCGAGTGCTCCAAGCACTCCCCTTGACACTGTAAGCACTGCCAACCCCATGAACCGCCGCAGCTTGGTTGGGATCTCGCCGTCTTCTACCCACCCTGGACCTACGACAAGGCTTCCAGGTTCCAGTGGGTGAACCTCTCTTCCTTCAGAGAGCGATGCAGGAACAAGCTCTTAAAAGAGCGCAGGGATTATAGCCAGGGGAGTATACAGCGTATAGCATTCCCCAGTGTAGATGCAGCCTTTTCCCCACACACATGCGGAGAAGGAAGTCATTCCGTGTCCACCTTACCTGTGGAGTCTAATTTGGCATTGATGTGTGAGCAGATCCAGAATTCTTTGGCGAATAATACGTGGAATGGGTATGCATTATCCTGGAATAAATGGTCCTTATTTTGTAAATCTAATAGATTTAATGTTTTTGAAGGTGATGTTGGATTGATTATGGAATTTATTTGTAGTTTAGTCAGGGCAGGTTCAGCGATTCAGAAAATCTTGGCAGGGGTGTCTTTCTTTTTCAAGTTAGCAGGCCTTCCTCCTGTCAATAGCTCATTTGACGTTAAGAGAAGTAGTGTTCTTCCTGACGTCTGCAGGCCTATTACGGTTGATTTATTATATAGATTAATATCTGCTTTGTTTAGGTCCGCATTAGTGTTAGCGTTCTTCGGCGCGTTGAGGGTTAGTGAGCTGGTTGCTCCCAATGTCCGTGCAGTTTCTTCTTTGCTGTTGTCTGATATTCAGTTATTGTCTTCCTTCGTTTTGATTTCAGTTAGAAAGTCTAAGATGGATCAGTCAGGGAAGGGTTCGGTTATTACATTGAGTCAGCTTTGCGGTTCAGCGATCTGTCCAGTGTTAGCGGTATGAGAATTCTTAGATGTAAGGCCCCCTGGAGCTGGTTCTTTTTTAATGAATGTTGATGGCTCTTCACTTTCTAAATTTCAGTTCAATGCGGTTTTCAAAATGTTTGTCTTTTCTGGGTTTAGAGTCTGAGCCTTATTCATCTCATTCTTTTCGTATTGGTGCTGCCATGGAAGTATCTAGAATGGGTTTGATTAAAAAAATTGGAAGGTGGGAATCTGATAGATACAAGTTGTACATCAGACCTAATTTGGTGTTACTATAATTTAATTCTTTTTCAGATTCTGAGCAGATTAATGTATGGATTTGCGGTCATTCCTTTGTTTTCTGGGCAGAGAAGAGGGCTTCAGTCCATAACTATGCTCAGCAATTGTTTTTTTTATATTCCTTCTGTATCCATTTATTGGTTAGGATTTAGGGGGTTGCATTGGAACCAAGTCGTGCCTATTATTAAAGGTGAATTGCAAGCTCGTCTTCCTCCTCAGGTCATTATATTTCTTGTAGGGGGTAACGATTTGGGGAAAAAGAAAACTTTTGATTTATTGGAAGACATGAAAAAGGATCTGGCATACAGTCAGGTCCATAAATATATAGAGTGATGGGAAGAGAAGAGTATGAAGAAGGAAAGGAACTGCTCATGATCCTAAGCATACCACCTCATCAGTGAAGCATGGTGGTGGTAGTGTCATGGCGTGGGCATGTATGGCTGCCAATGGAACTGGTTCTCTTGTATTTATTGATGATGTGACTGCTGACAAAAGCAGCAGGATGAATTCTGAAGTGTTTCGGGCAAAATTATCTGCTCATATTCAGCCAAATGCTTCAGAACTCATTGGACGGCGCTTCACAGTGCAGATGGACAATGACCCAAAGCATACTGCAAAAGCAACCAAAGAGTTTTTAGTCATAATAAGTTTTTATTTGATTTTCTTCATTAGTGATAGAAACAGTTTTACATACTTGTGTAGATGTACAGATGTACAGACGTATAGAAGTACAGTTAGCGCAAATAGCTGTCAATAGGACATGAGAATAATACTTTTACATGTATTATAGTTACTTGTACATACAGTAAATATCAGTTACAATGTCACTGATCAAGTATATTAATTAGTTTGAGTAAGGAAATAATACAAAAGAAATTTATGAAAATAATATATAAAATAAAAACTAAAAGTAAAATAAAGTAAAAACATTTAAGAAAACATTATTAACATTCCTCTGCTAAGAAGTGGAATATTATGCAATGGCCAAGTCAATCCCCTGACCTGAATCCGATTGAGCATGTATTTCACTTTCTGAAGACAAAACGGAAGGGAAAATGCCCCAAGAACAAGCAGGAACTGAAGACAGTTGCAGTAGAGGCCGGGCAGAGCATCACCAGGGATGAAACCCAGCGTCTGGTGATGTCTATGTGTTCCAGACTTCAGGCTGTAATTGACTGCAAAGGATTTGCAACCAAGTATTAAAAAGTGAAAGTTTGATTTAGGATTATTATTCTGTCCCATTACTTTTGGTCCCTTAACAAGTGGGAGGCACATATGCAAACTGCTGTAATTCCTGCACCGTTCACCTGATTTGGATGCAAATACCCTGAAATTAAAGCTGACAGTCTGCAGGTAAAGCACATCTCAAAGCCATTGTTGTGGTTTATAGAGGCAAAACAATTTGAATTGTGTCGATGTCCCAATATTTATGCACCTGACTGTACATTAGTCAGTTGTTGCCAGGAGTGATTTTGGTTTTCTCTGTAATTATTCCACGTTTTTTATGGAATAATTCCCATCTTTGTTTTTTAGATAGGGTCCGTAAAAGGATTAATAGGGGATCAGAGAAGTTCCTGCCTTCTGTGAATGGGTGGTCGTTTCGACATTTTGATTGTTCAGTTATGGGGCTTTATCGGGATAATTTGGTGCATCTCTCTGACATTGGATTGGACATTTTTAATATTGGGTTACATTCAGTCATTGAGAGGGCCGCGGTTTTGTTGCTGGAAGGGGGGCAAGTGTGGCTGATGCCGCACTTGGCTGTTGGGGGGTTAGTCGCCCAGCCTTCTGGGTGGACCAAGGATCAGTTCAGTAATAGACTTTTATTAACATATGTGGTGATTTTAAGGGTTAATGATTTATGAATTTTTGGTCATATTTATCGTTACCCCCCCAAATTTAATAAAGACCGCTGCCATTTTATTCCATATCGGTAGTATGTCTTTATTTATATTATTTATTAATGTAAAGTTGTATAATATGACACCATGTGATGTATTGCTAGAGTTTTCTCTTTTCCTTGAGCACTGTCTATCCCAAATGGTTGTCTATACTGTAGGCAGCATATAGTTAACGGGCAGTCTTTAGTGCAGTTGCCAGGGTTATGGGCTAATCCCGCTCCCCTGTTAGGAGTCAGTCTTTGCTAAGCAGGCCTGAGTGAGGAGGTGTTTGTGTGAGCTGCTTAGGACTAGTCCAGGGAACCTTCATCCCTAACACTGAAAGCTACCAGAAGGGCAAAAGAACTGAGAGACCACTGCTGTGCGAAAGAGAACTGTCATTTATAGAAGGTTGAGAACGAAGGCCATGCTGGAGAAAGACAGTGAGGAAATGTATGTTTACGGCAAAAGACTTCACTTCATGTGGAAAGGGTTAATTAACTTAGTACCGTCACACTGGGAATTGCAGGAAGAGTTAGGGCTCATGCGCTCCGAGATATACGGTCAATGAGCGGGTGATATGTCCCGGAGCGGCATACATCGTGCGCACTGGAGCGCACAGCATCATAGGTTATATGATCTTATATGATTGTTAAGCCAATGGGCCTAGTCATTGACACTATCCATCCGACAGCCCTACGCCTGGCCTCCAGCATTGCAACCTGCCAACCATCTACTATCTAGAGCACCCCAGTCACCACCAGGCAGGGACCCCAAAAGTCCAGGGTGTGCCCCGAAGTGTTCCCTCTCATCATTGCACGGCCCAGGGGGTGCCAGAGTGACGACTGCCACTGTGAGAGCTACCACTCTCATCACTGTAAATACCACAACCATTCTTCTCCTCTCAATCTCCCCTTGTGGGCTCGCTGCACAAAGCTGCAGTAAATTTCAGTTTTTGTTGGAGTTCTTCTTTAATCAATTTTGTAAGACTATCGCGTGTTATAAAGGAGCAAAATCATGTTAGATGGTAATTGGGTTAAAAGTGCTGAACGAGAGACAAGGAATATCATGTTGATACTGTAGATACTCTTCTCTTTAAAATGGAAGATGTAGCAGAGCTGAATTTGTCATTTATGGCTACAGGACTGCACTGAATTTTAAAGTGATGAAGCAGATTTAATATAGACCTTCATACCAAAGTAAGAACATTGTATAAGAAGGTACAAGGAATCATTGGGGATGATAGGTACGTGTCACCGAGGTTCCTGGCTTCGGTAGAGTAAGAGACGTTTCTTCATGTGTCAGCAGCAGTTGCTGTTTGACACCTTGGCACTTAGCATGGCTGTAATACTTGATCCGGGACGGCTCTTACTGGGAGTAGTCAAAGTGCTGGGTGGGTGACTACTCCCCACATTCAAGGCCAGGTTTTGCCAGGCATAAAACCAGCCAGCACTGCCAGGTGGAGAGGATTACCTCCGTCTGACAGTGGAGCTCATGAATGGGTTATTGGGTATTCGCCAGGGCCTACCGTCCCCATATCACAAACTCCCCTTACCTCCCAACCATCTCCTGCCCAAATGAATACACACAGTCTGGGTTGGATTAAATCGGCCACAGCAGCCGTTTATTAATAAATACATAAATACATAACATATATAAATATATATAACAATAACTTTTCCATACTCTCTGACGAGGGAGGTCATAGAAGCCCCAAATTTCTACCATATATGTATAAAAAACACGCCAACCCGGCACTTCCATCTTGCCTCCAGCCGCAAAACTCCAGCTCGGAGACACCAACTGATGGACGCCTGAAAGAAACAAAAAATGCCCCCCAACTATGAGAGTCCAGCCCCCCTCCTGGGGGCCCTCCCATTTTCCACACCATCCAAGACCACTAACTTCTATGACCTTCCCCCGCCACGACTGCCGCGACATCACTAGCCCCCCATCATACCCACAAAAAGCCCCCAAAAAAACAGGGCGGGTGGGAGGGAGATGTCCGCTCTCCTGCTCCTCTTCTCCCAAAATGGGGCCGGACTGCTTGCGCCCGCCCCCTCTAATAACCTCTGGCCTCCCTGCGCCCCGCTTCGCCCACCTACCTCCACTTAACTCTTACCTGCCCCCGGCCCGGTGCCAAAAACCCTTCCTGCAGGGCCTCCCTCCAGTGTCCGGCCTCTCTTGTATGGGTTATTGGGTATTCGCCAGGGCCTACCGTCCCCACATCACAAACTCCCCTTACCTCCCAACCATCTCCTGCCCAAATGAATACACACAGTCTGGGTTGGATTAAATCAGCCACAGCAGCCGTTTATTAATAAATACATAAATACATAACATATATAAATATATATATATAACAATAATCTTCTTAATCACCTCGTCACCCAGCCCCAATCTCGCCGCCTCCGTCGCCGCCCCAATACGGAAGGAATGACCCGTAAAGCCTCTGGAGTCCATTCCCAACTCCGCCATACAGTTCTTGAATACAGCCACAAACTGGAATCTCGACAACAACAAACCATCCACATGTCTCAACAACGGACCCTCCCCCCCAACATAACCCCGCTCTATACTCCCTCAAACAGCTAACTGGACAAACCAAGCACCCTGGTACCTCAAGCAAAGACACGCAACAACCCCTCCCCTCCCTGTCCATCTTGGATACCTTCATCCGTACCACCACCCTATCCTCATACAGATCCACGTCCTCGGTCCCCAAACCACCGGCACAAACCGTACTCTTAGTCACCAGTTCCCCCAGCCGGAAAGCCCCGAAAAAGGCCAACGAAAATGACAACTTAAATAAAGGAACCTACTATCCGAACTACAAACCGACTCCACACAAACCCCCACCCTCAACAGCAACTCAAAGGAAACCGGCCTCCGACCGTCCGCCAACCGACCCCCCCTCTGAAAACCCTTCAGAACTGAAACCAAAAACCAATCCCGCAAAACACCGGCTAACCCTTGCTACCGACCAACCCTCCTCCACGATGTACCCCAAGAACAATACCAACGGGGCCTCCCCCCCCCCGTCAACTCCAACCCCCAGACTCGCACACCACTGCTCCCAAGAACGCCACGCCTTACCATAGTCCGACCATGTCCCCTCACTCAACGATCTCCTAAACAAACCCGCTACAGTACCTCCAAGAGATCCCAGAGCCAAACAGAGCCTTTCAATAATGTGAACAGTGTCCCCAAGGTTGCCTCACCTGGCTGCCCGGGCACTGTGTACCCCGCAGCCGTCGGTCCGGATTCCCGCCTCTCCACTTCAGATCGCACCATCCTGGACTCTCCCTCCAGCAATCCTCCACTGCAGCCCGGCGCCCCAACACCCTCAGGGCTGGATGCGTCTCGTTCAGACCCGGACATCCGCACGCTCACATCTTCCAGAGGATCAGCCAGCGGCTGTCCGCCATCAGCAAGGGGCCTGCGCATCCCGGTGCACAGCCCCGCAACTCCTTGCACTGCTCGCTCTCCCCCGCCGAGTGGGCCTCCCCCCAGCCCGTGGAGAGGAGCCCGCAGTACCTGGTCCCGCATTCCCGCCGCCTGCAGCCGCACGCTGTGGAGGGGGCCGCCCCCCTCCCTTCACTGAATCCCGCCGAACAGTTGCATTCCTCCCGAGCCGTGAGGACTTAGGGAGGAGTTGAGAGTGTCCCCCACGGCTCGGAGGGTCCCGAGAGCTCCGCACATGGCGCTGGACTCTGGGGGTGTCCTCTTCAATCAGACGCGCCGGCGGCCTAGCCCGCCGCGGCCGTTTCTCACATGACGGCGGGCAAACTGCACCCGCCGCCTCCCCCTGCAACAAGCCGGCTACCTGGTCTTCAAGCCAGCCCGGTCCACGGGCCTACGCCGCCGCCCGCAGCCTCGACAGGACCTCCTCGACTTCAGACATGGTAAGCTGGGAGCTGGAGAGGGTGCCGAGATGTCTGCTCTCCTGCTCCTCTTCTCCTAAAATGGCGCCGTACCGCTTGCGCCCGCCCCCTCTAATAACCTCTGGCCTCCCCGCGCCCCGCTCCACCCACCTACCTCCACTTAACTCTTACCTGCACCCGGCCCCGGCGCCCAAAACCCTTCATGCAGGGCCTCCCTCCAGCGTCTGGCCTCTCTGGAGGTCTGTGTGCTGGGATCTGAGGCCTGTGCTGGGCTGGAGAGTGGAGACCCGTGTGTCATGGAAAAAGCCTGTATTTGAACTTTCTGAGGCAGAACTGCCACCATGGTGACTTTTGTTATATTAACGTGAAGTAACACCAACACTGCAAAAGTGACGTTTTGTTTTTGGCATCAAGTGTGAATAAACACTGAAGTTTGAATTACGAACTTGTATTTTGGCTCCTTACTGCGCCCGCTTATCCTAACTACCAGAGCGAATCCCCACAATTGTGATTTTGATGTAATTTGTGCCAAATAACAAATTCAGCTCTTGGCATCTGTCAGTAATATCCATGCACACAGATATGTAAAGCTAGGGTTACCGTGCTGCCATCTCCTGCACTGTGCTACTCTATCGCCTGGGGAACAGTTCAGTTTATTTGAACCTATTAGAAATTGTGTTAATCCTTTGGATTCTGCACAGAATCTCTTATTCCAAACAGTTTAATCCTCTTTATTCCGAGCAGAGCAAATAAATCAGTCACAAGGATTAGGCAGAATTGTCATCAGGACAAGAAATCAGGATGCACTCACAAAATGACAGAGAGTGCCTTGTACTGATTCTCAAAGCGGAACTCTCATCCGAGGTGTGGCGGTATTCCACCCTCCCAGGCCCTGGTGTAGGTGCAGATGGTGCTCCCAGCCCATGTACAAGAACCTGACTAGATAGTGCAGCTCCTGTGAGGAATATACTAAGAGTAAAGGGCACCATAGCAAATGTCAAAATTGGACCCCCCCCCTTATTTATACTACCACACCCATCAGGAGCTAAAGTTGGTTCTTGATCTCTGTAGGAGAGAAGGGTTCATGAAACCCCATAACAATAATAGCCACAGTGCTCCCATACTGGTGATAAACTACCCCATCGCAGTCACTGCTAAAGTGCCCTCATAGTAGTGACTGCTACAGTGCCCTCATAGTAGTGACTGCTACAGTGCCCATATAGTAGTGACTATCACAGTGTCCTCATAGTATGAAGAAAAGGTCAGCACTCCTTCTGGTACAATTCTCAAAATTTTATTTGCCACTTATGGATAGAGGTGACGCGCGTTTCGGCACGTGCAAGTGCCTTTCTCAAACTCATGCAAATGGCAAATGGCAATGAAATGAATACCAAGACATGTTTAAATAGCCCGCCCCTCATCACATGATCGAACTTCAGGTCATCTGATTCAAGCGTCATGTTGGCAAGGCAACCAAGGTATGTTTACTAACATCCGAAATACACACATGGATGCGATCCCTCTGTATCATCAGGGATCGCAAGTTCAGTTACACTGTGGAAACACATAAAGGATATGAAGACAAAAGTTCTCATTAATACGAATATAGACGGGTAATTACTCGCAAGATCAATACATATATATTCTCATAGGAAACTGCTGACCGCGTACTCACGATTCAACCCTTTGGGTGTCAGCGTCTGTAGGCGGTGTATCCAATAGGCTTCACGTTTTAACAATAACTCAACCCTATTTCCCCCTCTTCGGGGGGGTAATACCTCCTCGATAATCTGAAACCTAAGCTGGGCCACATTATGCTTTTGTTGCGAAAAGTGCAAAGGAATTGGCAATAATAAATTTTCATTACGAATGGTCGATTTGTGTTTCGCAAAACGATCCTTCATTCTCATTGTAGTCTCCCCTACGTAACAGAGTCCACATGGACATTTCAATAGATATATAATGAAGGAACTGTTACATGTGAAGTGGCCCTTTACGGGAATTTGTTCCCCACTATGCGGATGTGAGATATATGGGCCTTTTATTATGCTGGAGCAGTGGATGCAGCTTAAACAAGAGGTACAGCTAAAAAGGGCCCCCGACAAATGACATTCTCTACTGTCAGGAAGGGCACCTTCTCTTGTTTAAGCTGCATCCACTGCTCCAGCATAATAAAAGGCCCATATATCTCACATCCGCATAGTGGGGAACAAATTCCCGTAAAGGGCCACTTCACATGTAACAGTTCCTTCATTATATATCTATTGAAATGTCCATGTGGACTCTGTTACGTAGGGGAGACTACAATGAGAATGAAGGATCGTTTTGCGAAACACAAATCGACCATTCGTAATGAAAATTTATTATTGCCAATTCCTTTGCACTTTTCGCAACAAAAGCATAATGTGGCCCAGCTTAGGTTTCAGATTATCGAGGAGGTATTACCCCCCCGAAGAGGGGGAAATAGGGTTGAGTTATTGTTAAAACGTGAAGCCTATTGGATACACCGTCTACAGACGCTGACACCCAAAGGGTTGAATCGTGAGTACGCGGTCAGCAGTTTCCTATGAGAATATATATGTATTGATCTTGCGAGTAATTACCCGTCTATATTCGTATTAATGAGAACTTTTGTCTTCATATCCTTTATGTGTTTCCACAGTGTAACTGAACTTGCGATCCCTGATGATACAGAGGGATCGCATCCATGTGTGTATTTCGGATGTTAGTAAACATACCTTGGTTGCCTTGCCAACATGACGCTTGAATCAGATGACCTGAAGTTCGATCATGTGATGAGGGGCGGGCTATTTAAACATGTCTTGGTATTCATTTCATTGCCATTTGCATGAGTTTGAGAAAGGCACTTGCACGTGCCGAAACGCGCGTCACCTCTATCCATAAGTGGCGAATAAAATTTTGAGAATTGTACCAGAAGGAGTGCCGACCTTTTCTTCATATTAAGTACCTGGGGGACACCCACGGATCGTGCACCCACACTGCAGTGCCGCCCGATTTTCATCTCTAAGTGTCCTCATAGTAGTGACTATCACAGTGTCCTCATAGTAGTGACTATCACAGTGTCCTCATAGTAGTGACTATCACAGTGCCCTCATAGTACTGACTGCCACAGTGCCCTCATAGTAGTGACTGCTACAGTGCCCATATAGTAGTGACTATCACAGTGTCCTCATAGTAGTGACTATCACAGTGTCCTCATAGTAGTGACTATCACAGTGCCCTCATAGTACTGACTGCCACAGTGCCCTCATAGTAGTGACTGCCACAGTCTCCTCATAGTAGTAACTTCCACAGTGTCCTCATAGTAGTGACTATCAGTGTCCTCATAGTAGTGAATGCCACAGTGTCCCCATAGTAGTGACTGCAACAGTGCTCAAATAGTAGTGACTATCACAGTGTCCTCATACATACTAGTGACTATTACAGTGTCCTAATAGTAGTGACTGCCAAGGTGCCCACATAGTAGTGACTCTCACAGTGTCCTCATGCGACGCATGGCAACGGCCGTGGGCAGTGGCGTAGCTATAGGGGTCGCAGCGGTCGCAATTGCGACCTGGCCCCTAAGTCAGGGGGGCCCACGGGGCCCCCCAGGAGATATCGGGTAAAGCCCTGGCCCGGGTAGTTTACAATACTTGTGCGCTGCAGGCGGCGCCGGCCCTAACCCCCAGGCGTTCCCATGGTGACGGGGACACTTGCCTGGGGGTTAGAATATACCATCAGATCTGAGTTTTACGAGCTCAGTGAGATTGTAAAAACTCAAATCCGATGGTATATTCTAACCCCCAGG
This sequence comes from Bufo gargarizans, assembly GCF_014858855.1. Lineage (NCBI taxonomy): Eukaryota > Metazoa > Chordata > Amphibia > Anura > Bufonidae > Bufo > Bufo gargarizans. The sequence goes on from NC_058082.1 coordinate 26,517,424, forward strand.
CGTTCCCATGGTGACAGGGACGCTTGCCTGGGGGTTAGAATATACAGGGCCACGCCGCTCACAGCAGTATATTTATAAACTAATCAGTAACTACTTGAACTTTAATCATTGCTCATTGCTGAGCTCTTTACTTGGATTATTTGGATATCTTACTTTGTCTTAGCTCCGGTAATAGCAGGCAGTGCGGGGGGCGGCGCTCACTCACTGACGTCACGCGCCTGCTCCTCCCATGTAGTGGTAGATGGTACCCAAGTGTAGGAATGCCAGAGTGATGTAGGGTGGCCTAAATGTCCCTTAATGTTGGTGCACGTGTCACGGTGCTCTTACCTGGATACGCTGGAACCCAGGCGTTGTCATCCGAAGCAGAGCAAATAGGGTGAATAAATGAGGGATTTGAAGAAATAAATTGAGTCCAGACCTTGTGATGAAGTTCAATAGCAGCTTTACTTGAATAAACATTTCTCCAACAGTTTCCCAGCAGGCTTTAGCATTAACTCTGGCAGGCAAACAAACTCAACTCTGCTACATCTGTTGCTCTCTGGCTCTGCTCTGTTGACAAGTTTACTGTATAACTTTTCTTTCTATGCTGCAACTTCTCTCTGTAGTCTGTCTCTTAATTGTACCATTAGAGTAAAAAGACGGTCAACTGTGCTTTTCAGGAATGTCCTGAGAGCACCGAGGGGGCGCCACAGAGCCAATGAAGATGAAAGGTGGTGAGTTGTTGAAAAATTTTGCTATTGGTGAGCAATAGTAATAGAAATTTGAGAGTATAAAAAAGATGCATATACAAACACACACATGCATATGTACCTGTGTCTCCTGCTCATTCACAACTTGTACTTACTGATGGACATAATGCAATGATAAAGGGCTTACTTTACCGGCTTTACTTTAAACTCAAGACACCTATACCTCAGCCTCCTCTGCCGAGGTCGCTTTCAGATTGCAGAAAGGCATCTTTGTCCCCAAAATGATGACACCGAGGCTCCGGGATGAAGTAGAAGTCTTTAATAGCTAAAATAAATCTTGACGTGTTTCGGGATAGTTTCCCTTTTTCAAGAGCATAAAAACAAAGCAGATATGACAACCTTTATATAGGAGAACAGGAACACATGGTCTGCAGTCATCTAGTGGAGCGGGATGGACCTCTCTAACCTCACTTCCTGGTAACTAGTGTGTTAAATTAAATCCATGAATGTTGAAATGTTAAAATGAAAGGGTCTTTTCATGATAAAAAATATATTGTGGGTGTTGGACATTAGGTGATGGTGGTATGGACTATTGAAACAGTATGGATACTAGCTTGTTTTTATACACTTTCGTCACACTGCTCAGGCACCGCTTAGCAGAAAAATCCTGCTTCCTGGATGTACCACCAGCCGCACACACAGCTTTCCCACTATCTCAAAGATGGGAGGGGGGGAAGGAGAGCATTCCAAAGCCCTAGGTACATGTCAATGAGGGGGCTGCGGAGTTAGATGATTTCTTAAGTAAGCCTGATGAAAAAGAAGTGTAAGATTAACCCATTAAATGTTTGCTATTGCTTCCTAGTAACCAATAAAAATGTACCACATTTAGTCACCTACCACTGGGAGGGTATATTCTGTGTGAACACTCCAATGGGTGTGTCAATGGGTGTGTCAGAGTTTGATTTCTCCGTGCACATTAAGATAATTTTCTACTAATTTGGAGCAGTACAGGAACCTACCTGGTACCCTGACCAGATCCAAAACAGTTGGCTCCCAACGTGGGGCTCAAAGAACATGACCCCCTGATCCAGTACCCCGGATGACCAGTCAAGGAGGACCTCACTAACGGACACCGGGACTGCAGCCCGTGATAAGAGGTAGGAGTTACCTTACCTCCATGTGTCCTTTGGTGTAGTCCATCCATGCCTGTCTGAGGGAGGGGTGCCGTGTCAGCTTGGGGCATCCTTGAGGGCATGGAAGTAAGAACCCCATGTGTTTTAAAGTCTTGATGTACTGTCTTTAAAAACTGTGAAGACTCTGTTGACAAGTATCACTGACTGAGACACAGAGAGTTCTCCTATTTGCCTGTATCGGAGTGCAGCCCAGTTGTCTGACTCGATCACAGAAGGGGGAGAGCAGTCCGCAACAGTCCAAAGTATGTTTGTCTGGGACTCAAAGCTTCATCAGGTCCAGTGATTACTCTATACAGAGGTCTCTAGATGACTCCAGTAGGTGCAAGAGACGATGGGACATAACACAAGTGTCCCAAAGGGTTACTGCTCACCTGAGCAGTACGTGGCGGACAGGAGAGGAAAATGATTTGTGAAAAGTCTGAGCAAGCTAGAGAAAGGATATGGTATATGTAAAGGTGGTACTTTGTGTTGTACAACATGGACAACTTTGCTGACAGAAAAGAAAGGTAGATTAGAAGATGAGAAGTTAGTGGATACAGTCCGAGTGTGGCTGGACTGTAGCAAGGAATTTGAACAGACGGGAGGAGAGCAAAATCTTGATGAAGCTAAAGGCAGATATTATTGTAAACCTGGTAATCTTGTTGGGCTGGGGCAGTATGGATACTTGCTTGTTTTTATACACTTGCGTCACACTGCTCAGACACCGCTTAATCGAAAAATCCTGCTTCCTGGATGTACCACCAGGCACACACAGCTTTGCCACTATCTTGAAAATGGGAGGGGGGAAGGAGCGCATTCTAAAGCCCTAGATACCTTGTCCATGTCAATGAGGTGGCTGCGGAGCTGCGCTGTTAGATAATTTCTTAAGTCAGCCTGATGATAAAAAAAGAAGTGTAAGATTAACCCATTGAATGCTTGCTATTGCTTCCCAGTAACTAATAAAAATGCACCACATTTAGTCACCTCCCACTGGGAGGGTATATTCTATGTGAACACTTTCAATTAAACTAGAGATTTTACTTTGACTCCAATGGGTGTGTCAGAGTTTGATTTCTCCGTGCACGTTAAGATCATTTTCTACTAATTTGGAGCAGTACATGAACCTACCTGGTACCCTGACTAGATCCAAAACAATGGAAAAATTCATCCAGTCAGCAAAGGAGGCAACATGGACAATCACAATACATTAGTAAGTGTCTTGTATTAAGTTTCTCTACATGATAAATGATATTTACTGAAGTGAGACAACCCCTTTAAAGGGTGTGAGAAGTGTATTGTTTAGGAGAACCGATATCTGCCATTGAAACAGTTAAACTGTGTGTGGTAAGCCTTGGGTGTGTCTCTGGGAACCAAAAGGTTAACCCAGACACAGGAGAAGCAGGGTTGAGATAGTCTGTTTTGTCTATCTTGGCCATAGCTAACAGAGACAGATTGTAAAATACGTACTGGGACCTGCCTATACTGGAGTGAGTGAGGTTGGCATTGGGACGCTCACTCTACCCGGGCTTCGGTCGTGGGCTTCCATAGCCCACAGCTGCGGGTCACATGGGTCGTTAGGGCCTAATTTAAAGCTCTGTGTAGAGCTGAGCCATGTGGCCATACCTGGAGAGCTAACTGCTGAACTACAGAAGGTATTGCATGTGTAACACCCCAGAGTTGTGTTACTACACACCTCTACCCTGCTACTATCTTCTAAGAGCTTGTATATTGTCATCTGATGTAATTTATATTTTGTCTTTACAAATGTGCATGTAAAACCATGTTAAATACAATTGTTTTCTGTAATTTTCCAGGTTTACCAGCAGGTGGCAGCAATGCATTGGCCAGGAACAAGTCCTAGTTTAGTGAATCTAAGCTGGAATGGATTATTCCAGCTTAGCTCCCCCTCTGTGGAGGTGTGGACTGTTCCCACATCCTGCAGCATGGGTGGGGAAGGAAGTTAGTGTCAGTGTAGCCCACCCCCTGCTAGGGGTAGGGTGTGTGTGTAAGGAGATCCCCTGAATAGGGAAGACAGCAAGGATCTTGTCTCGTCTGAGACCTGATCACATTCCCAGACTGAGTACCTTAAGCCTCAGCTGGATGAAGAATGCAGACAACCTCCAGAGTTCCAGGAAGAAAGCATCCCCTGAGAAACTATCTGTGAGTAAAGTCCAGAGACCTAGGAGAAGCCATTCCTTCTCAGCTAGTCTGTCCCCACAAAGCAGAAGGTACAGAGAAGTGCAGAAGATTAATTCCTGTCACAATTACAGAGCTACCAAGCAGACATCCTATCCTGCAAGCTCCCCACATATCAAGCAGAAGCATTTATTCCTGTCAATGATTGCCAAAACCTGCTGGGACCAGAGACCAAAGCTGTATACTGCTTGGATACAAGTTATCTTCAGTAAAGAAACGTTTGAACCTCATCTAAAGGTCTGGACATCATTTCTGCTGCAAAATTCCTCTATTACTCCTACTATCACTACACTCAAATTTATTGCAAGTGAGTCAGGAGCCAGGGGTCCAGCCATACCCAGGTAGGAGACACCGTTGACACAATTATCACCACCCTATAGAGACATTATAGGCCATTACACCACTCTGGCATTCCTAATCTGGGACGTGCGTTATAACACCTTGGAAGGGCCCTAGGGTAGTACCCTGCGCACACTGCAATTGGCGTCACAAACAAACTACAGACTATTAACCACCCGTACCTGGCCACTGCATACGTGGCGTCAGCGTTACCCCAAATCCTGCTCATTGCACATGTGCCACCCAATACTTGCTATTTGTACCTGAGGGCCGGGTAGCTGGTCCCATATATAGTCAGGGACTGTCGGGTTGTATTAGGTACTTGCTCTGCCGAGCAGGGTTTTGTTTGTTTAAGCCTATTTGTTAAGGCTAGGCTTATGTTTAGATATATGTGTGAAATAAAAATACTTAAATTGAACTTTATTTTATCTGTGTCCCTGCTTCCTGCACAGCTGCCAAGTGTCTACCAGAGCGACCCCCCCCCCCCAAAAGGGGTTGTCCATTTAATATTTTCACCCAGGCAACATGAAATGCTCCAATGCTCTCCTTTGCCTTGCGCTGAATTGCGCAGGGCAAAGGCATTTTCTGGAGATCAGGTGACGTACCGGGCTCTCCTTAGGACTGGCAGGTGGAGGCTTCTGCCCAGCAGCGAGCCTGGTGACGTCATCGTCACTGATGGGTGGGCTTTAGCGCTGCCCTCACCTGTAAAAGGCTAGGGCAGCGCTAAAGCCTACTCATCAGAGCCTGTGACGTCACCGAACACACTGCTGGGCGGAAGCCTCCGCCCGGCAGTGTTTTATTGTAAATAAAAAAGCCCTTAAAATTCTCCGATGCTCTTGTTAGGGGGGACTGCCTGGGTGAAAATATGGGTATGTCTGGGTTCAGCACTGAACCTGGACAACCCCTTTTAGTATTCTATATCCAGTTCCCATTCCTCAATCCAGCAGAGCTCACACATTCCTTGTCTTCATCTTGTTCCTATAACATTCCCATAACTATGTCAGCCACAAGGAGGTTGCTCACTGCTTCCCATATACACTCACCTAAAGAATTATTAGGAACACCATACTAATACGGTGTTGGACCCCCTTTTGCCTTCAGAACTGCCTTAATTCTACCTGGCATTGATTCAACAGGGTGCTGATTCTTTAGAAACGTTGGCCCATATTGATAGGATAGCATCTTGCAGTTGATGGAGATTTGAGGGATGCACATCCAGGGCACGAAGCTCCCGTTCCACCACATCCCAAAGATGCTCTATTGGGTTGAGATCTGGTGACTGTGGGGGCCATTTTAGTACAGTGAACTCATTGTCATGTTCAAGAAACCAATTTGAAATGATTCGAGCTTTGTGACATGGTGCATTATCCTGTCACGGACGGTGTACAGGAAACAAGACAATGCAACATGCATATATGACTCACTGGATCCAAAGCTAAGGAACCAAGGGGAGACCCCTGCACAAGACCTAGCACTTTCCCTGGCTGCTCAGCCTATGCAAAGATCCCAGAGGTGGATGGTTGCATATCCACGTACCTCGACTATATAACCCCTGAACACCCTACAATAGTGAGGGGACACGACCACCGGCTCCCTACACCAGAAACGGAGGGAGTCAGGGTCACCTGGGATCCAGCAAACAGAAAATAACAGATAAATGTACAGCACTTAACTTTGTAGCAGACAGGAAAACAGGATCAGCATGCACACACACTCCAGGAAGAAGTATAAGCCGCCCAGTAATGCATTATGGGGCGGAATTTAAAGGGATGCAATCAGTCCAACTACATGACAGCTGAGAGAGGCTAACGAGATGAGGAACTGAACAGCACAACAAAGAAACTCAAGGAGGAGGTTCTGAAAGGCTTCTGTCAGAGCTTCTCAGCTGTCTGGTTGTGACATATCCTGCTGGAAGTAGCCATCAGAGGATGGGTACATGGTGGTCATGAAGGGATGGACATGGTCAGAAACAATGCTCAGGTAGTCCGTGGCATTTAAACGATGGCCAATTGGCACTAAGGGGCCTAAAGTGTGCCCAGAAAACATCCCCCACACCATTACACCACCACCACCAGCCTGCACAGTGGTAACAAGGCATGATGGATACATGTTCTCATTCTGTTTACGCCAAATTCGGACTCTACCATTTGAATGTCTCAAAAGAAATCGAGACTCATCAGACCAGGCAACATTTTTCCAGTCTTCAACAGTCCAATGTTGGTGAGCTCGTGCAAATTGTAGCCTCTTTTTCCTATTTGTAGTGGAGATGAGTGGTACCCGGTGGGGTCTTCTGCTGTTGTAGCCCATCCGCCTCAAGGTTGTGGGTGTTGTGGCTTCACAAATGCTTTGCTGCATACCTCGGTTGTAACGAGTGGTTATTTCAGTCAACGTTGCTCTTCTATCAGCTTGAATCAGTCGGCCCATTCTCCTCTGACCTCCAGCATCAACAAGGCATTTTCGCCCACAGGACTGCCGCATACTGGATGTTTTTCCCTTTTCACACCATTCTTTGTGAACCCTAGAAATGGTTGTGCGTGAAAATCCCAGTAACTGAGCAGATTGTGAAATACTCAGACCGGCCCGTCTGGCACCGACAACCATGCCACGCTCAAAATTGCTTAAATCACCTTTCTTTCCCATTCTGACATTCAGTTTGGAGTTCAAGAGATTGTCTTGACCAGGACCACAACCCTACATGCATTGAAGCAGCTGCCATGGGATTGGTTGACTAGATAATCACATTAATGAGAAATAGAACAGGTGTTCCTAATAATTCTTTAGGTGAGTGTAGAAGAGACATCCTGTGCATCCAGTGGGTTTGGGTGCTGTCATACTTTGGTTTTTTGGGTTTCTTTTTTTTTTTTTTTACAACCATTTTTTGGGGTCAGTGTTTTCTCAATCACATGGTTAAGGCCAAGTTCACACTTCAGTTATTTGGTCAGTTATTTCCATCAGTTATCGTAAGCCAAACCAGGTGGGAGTCAAAAACACAGAACAGATGCAGATCTTTCCATTATACCTGATCTCTGAATAGGCTTCACTACTGGTTTTGGCTCACAGTTCGGACTCATTCACACAACCATAGGTGTCCCGTTGCCGTATTGCATACCGCATAGGCGGATCTGCAATACACGGGCATTGTTCCGTGTGCATTCCGCATCACGGATGCGGTTCCATTGACTTGAATCTGGAGATGCGAAACGGAAGCACGAAACGGAACACTACAGAAGCACTACGGAGTGCTTTCTGGGGTTCCGTCCCGTACTTCCGTTACGCAAAAAGATTGAAATTTTTGCGGAACGGACAGATTGCGGACCCCATTCAAGTGAATGGGTCTGCGACCCGCATGCACGGGTACGGAGCCCTTATGTTTGTGTGAATTAACATTTTCTTTGTGTCCGTTCTGTGTTTTTTTTTTCTTTTTCTTGCGGATCATATGCGGAACCATTCATTTTAATGGGTCCTCAAAAAAAACATGTCCTATTATTGTCCGCATTATGGACACTGTTTTAATGAGGACCAGCTGTTCTGGTCCCCATAATACGGAGCAGGAGTATTGGCTCCGATTAGCCGAAGTTATTGCTTCGTGAAGTCTCGCGAGACTTTGCATAATAACTTCAGAAATCAATTTCTACTGTAAAAAAAACATTTCACAAACTCGGGTTCAGTTCCAAGTGGTACAGTATTAGAATGTATTGGCTCCGATGAGCCGAAGTTATTGCTTTGTGACGTCTCGTGCAATAACTTCATAAATTAATTTGTACTGTAAAAAACATTTCCCGAACTCGGGTTCGGTTCCAAGGTACCACTTGGAACCGAACCCGAGTTTGGGAAATGTTTTTTTTTTACAGTAGAAATTGATTTCTTAAAGTTATTATGCGAAGTCTCGCGAGACTTCACGAAGCAATAACTTCGGCTCATCGTAGCCAATACTCCTGCTCCGTACAGTATTAGAATGAAGTTTTATGCGAATTCTATTGTTTCATCCAAAGTCGATTCGCTCATCCCTAATTACAACATATCATCACTCCCTAGTTTCTGCTTATGCAATGAGTTGTTCTGTCACTGCCTCCTTACCTCCGTACTCTGTTTATATAGGCACTCTACTCCGTACAGTATTAGAGCGAAGTTTTATGCGAGTCGATTCGCTCATCCCTAGTTTTTAATGTTCCAATCTGAGAAACTAATGAATAGGAGTAAGGGACGCGCTGCGTCTGCCAGGAGAACCTTAGGACAGGTGTACACGGCCCGAAGGAGCAGGTGATTGTCGCTAATTAAGCATTCCTTCCTGACAATTGCCCGCTCACCTCCACTGTATGGGGATGAGCGATCGCTGCTGCCATTACTCGCCCCCATACATATTCATTGTTTATGGGTAGCTGATCCCTGTTCACACAAGACCATCTGCTGCCCAGAAGTGAGGATTGAGGACTCCGCGCAAGCAATCATTTCACTCGATCAACAAGCATTTTGCTCTTTCATGAGGTGGTCTTTACATGGGCTGACTATCTGGAACAAGCGTTCATATGAACTTTCCTTCCAGATAATCGCCCTGAATATCTAAACCCGCCTTTACACCACCTCATGATAATTATGGAAGTTAGGAAGCGAAAATAGTTCTAGTCCTTAGTCCCTCATTTACAGAACTTTTTCCCAGAGGAGCACTGCATGCCATGTGAATAACCTCATAGACTACCATTGTTCTTCGAAATGTCGTGTGACGGCTTTGTGAAGATAGCCTAAGGGTACATATATCAAGGGGAGAAAAACAGAACTGGATCGCACATTCACAATGCTATGCTTAGATCTAATTAAACTCGCTTCTCAGTACAATATTAAAGTGTACAGCCCCCTAAACTGCATGCTGTACAAGAGGTATTAGTGTACATTTTGATCAAAAGGCATAAGCCCGCTCACCACGTCAAGGTTGCCTCTTTGAGTGGGTCCTACTCTGACAAATAGGCGCAGCACAGTGCAGTGAGAAAGCGGCACTGCCCTAGTAGGCGGCAGGACCCAGGAGTCAAACAGCAACCCTGCTATCTGACAATGCCATCCGTGGCACCGACTACCATTGTTCTTAAAAAGGTTGTGTGACGGCCTTGTGTAGATAGCCTAAGGGTACGACCAGATAGCATGGTCATGCTTCGGTTGCAACGCGGTCGCTCTGTGGTCAAGTACCGCATAGCCATACGAGCTCCAAGTAGCTGAACAGTTTAGTCAGTCTGCATTGTTAATGGCTACGCAGCATCCACAACCCCATTCTGTAGATACGAGCAGGTGTCAGAGATGGGACATATGATGGCACATCCTAGTGATATGTCTCAGATTGGAATACCCCTTTAATTGACACAGGATTCCCTAATTGCCTTGATGGCCATAACAACCAATCACAGCTCAGCTTTAAAAGGGTTTTCCAAGATTTATATACTGATGACCCATCCTCTGGATAGGTCATCAGTATCTGATCTGTGGGGGTCCGACATCTGGGATCCCCCCCCCCATAGGCTGTTTTAACGCCACAGTCTTCTCTCTGCTCACCAAGTACAGCCTAAGGCCCCTTTCACACGGGCGAGTATTCCGCGCGGATGCGATGCGTGAGTTGAACGCATTGCACCCACACTGAATACCGACCCATTCATTTCTATGGGGCTGTGCACACGAGCCGTGATTTTCACGCATCACTTGTGCGTTGCGTGAAAATCGCAGCATGCTCCTCTTTGTGCGTTTTTCACGTAACGCAGGCCCCATAGAAATGAATGGGGTTGCGTGAAAATCGCAAGCATACGCAAGCAAGTGCGGATGCGGTGCGATTTTCACGCACGGTTGCTAGGTGACGATCGGGATGGAGACCTGATCATTATTATTTCCCCTTATAACATGGTTATAAGGGAAAATAATAGCATTCTGAATACAGAATGCATAGTACAATAGTGCTGGAGGGGTTAAAAAAAATAAAAAAATAATTTAACTCCCCTTAATCCACTTGTTCGCGCAGCCCGGCTTCTCTTGTGTCTTCATCTGTGAGCAATAGGACCTTTGATGACGTCACTGCGTTCATCACATGGTCCATCACATGATCCATCACCATGGTGATGGGTCATGTGATGAGCGTAGTGACATCATCAAAGGTCCTATTGCTCACAGATGAAGACAGAAGAGATGCCGGCTGCGCGAACAAGTGGATTAAGGTGAGTTAAATTATTTATTTATTTATTTTAACCCCTCCAGCGCTATTTTACTATGCATTCTGTATTCAGAATGCTATTATTTTCCCTTATAACCATGTTATAAGGGGAAATAATAATGATCGGGTCCCCATCCCGATCGTCTCCTACCAACCGTGCGTGAAAATCGCACCGCATCCGCACTTGCTTGCACATTGAATGGATAACACCCTCCTGCTCTGAATGGCGTATGGGTCTACTAGGCTAGTTCATCCCTGATTTAGATATTCATGTGTTGATAAGTCCACTCGACCGTTCATAATTTAATGAGCAATAGGTTTTAAAGGGGTTGTCTCCCCAAAAATATAGCTGGAGTATAGATCAGTGGGGCCTGGTTTCTGAGACCTCCAGTGATCAGCTGTTGTGGCTGGAGAAAAGTTGCGGCCTTCGTTGCCTGAAGCAGCGCCATTCAAATGAATGCACATCCATATAAGGGCTCATGCATACGACCGTATTTTCTTTCCCTGTCCATTCTTTTTTTTTTGACAGCCGTATGCCGAACCATTCACTTCAATGAAAATGAAATGACTCCATGTGTATGCCATTTCCGTATGTCCGCAAGTCTGTTACAGAAAAAAATAGAACATGTCCTATTCTTGTCCATTTTGCGAACTACGACAGGTATTGTTACAATGCATCTGCAAAAAAATTTAATAAAATGGATGCAACACAGATGTCACATGGGTGTCATCCGTTTTTTGTTTTTTTTCGCGGATCCATGTTTTGCGGACCCCAAAATACATATGGTCGTGTGGATGAGCCCTAACACATGAACAGGCTGGGCTCGTCAGGCCCACTGTGGCTCATAGAGGGGGTCAGATGGACAAGGATTGTCCTGATGGTGCAACCAATAGAGACAAGCTGTCATGTGTACACACAGAAACCAAAATTGCTGTAAAAACTGTCATAATAATCTGTCAACAGCATATTATATATATATATATATATATATATATGTTAATAGAGATTCTTATCAGCCTGCTCTCTATCGGAACAGCCTACCGGAGGCTCGCCGCAGATGTGAAATATTTGAAGACCTCCGTCAGTCATCCCATTGTGGAATGGCTGATATCACATATCGATGCGATATAAGTGAAAATACATTGTAACAGGATTTATTATATTCACAGATATAGCAGAGCTCAAATTGTTATGTCGCTCTTCCTTGTCTGACTCTTGATAAACTACCACGACAGGTTAAGGTGCTGTCCTATTGTAATGTAATGTCCCGGTGAGCTGTACCAGCACTGCTACATCTGTATGTATACTGTGTTAACATAGACAGCAAAGATCATTGTAATCCCATAACAAAATTTAATTTCCAGTTTCATAGTTTATTCCCCCAAAAATTATTTTTTCCATGACAAAATATATCACAAAAGACAAACCGTGTCAGCCAGTGTCTTGTGCTTCTGTTCGATAATTTACCTTATAAACCTCTGAGCAGCCAAGTACAGATCAGTAAACTATATTCCTGCACAGGCTTCAAGTAATATCAACTTCCTCCTTCTTGCATTACAAATGAATTATTCTTTTCTTAAAAAAAGAAAAAATTCTTACAAAATAATTTACATTTTTTAAGTTAAAACACATCCACCATACAGATCATTTATAAATAGTTCCCATGTGGAAAGTAGTTGTTTAACCAATTTTTTTTACCCAAATTGGCTAATTGAAATACAGTATATCTATTACAAAATAAAAAAATAAAAAAAACTGACACTTCAGTACAGTTATGTGAAATAAAATGTAATAAAAAAATATTAAGGGCAATACAAGGTGCAGAAAAAAAATAATAACAAAAGTAGAATAAAAAATGAAATATAAAAAATGGTTATCCTTCTTAGGAACTGTAAAAATATTAGATCCTGTGACCTATACTGTTTTTGTTAGGTAGAATACATTAAATGGGTTCTTCGAGCTACAGATATTGATGACCTGTCCTTGTTGATATCAGATCGGTTGGGGTCTGTCACCTGGCACCCTCACCGATCAGCTGTTTCGGGCAGCTGTAGCTCTATACTGTATACAGAGGACAGCTCCATACATGGTGTAGTGACTGTGCAGTGCTAATGCAACTCATCTCCTATTCAAGTGAACCTGTTATCAATATCTGTAGCCCAGAGAACCCATTTAAAGATGGGGTTGTGTTTTTTTACGAAATAATTTATTGTAGTAAGGTCTTTTTTGAAATTCTAGTGCTTTCCCATTTTGTTGATTCCAGCTCTAAATCCAGTAGAGAAATAGAGCTGGTGCTGTCCGACCAGGATAAGAGTTTAGAACTTGAGACGAGAGTCTTCCTTCAACTCTCGAACCATCCGGAAAGATCTGAGATGGTCCGATACTCATCACCAGATGCTTTCACGGTTTCACAAGCCGTGCAGTAGTGTTCATCCCAAAAAGAAGTCACGTGGACATCATACCGCTTCTTCCACGTGAAATATCTCCTGTACACGTGGGTGTTTTTGTCAAGAAACCTCAAGTACATGGCCAACTTTTTAGGACTTGAGAAGTCATCTACATGAATGAAGGAGTTACGAGGAATAAACATCTCATAGTTGTATCGACTTGGACCCATGACTATAGGAACTGCGCTGGCCTTAAACGCATTTCTCCACAATTTCTCAGTGATATAATCCGTATGTAGTGAATTCTCAAAAGCAAGATAAAACTTGTATTCTGACACGGTCTTCACAATGTTATCATGCTTCAAATCCATCCCGTACCTGCCGTAAATGTCAATATCAATGTATTCCCTAAGCTGGTTGTAATACTGAACTCTCTCATGGTCCTCATTCCAGTTACTAATCACCCACGCTACCAGTTTTCTTTTTCGCGGGAGAACTATTTTGGCACGTTTCCTGGAAAATAAATAGCCGTATGGCACAAAAATATTGGAGTCCACCCTGTAAGACATAGTCCAATTAAATAAACCCCCTAAGGTGGTCAACCAGGGTGAATGAGATGGTGACTCAAAGTTCATCCATATCCACTTTTGAGAAGCGGGGCGCTTGGATATCGGAAAGTCAGCATATTCGCCAATGTCCCTGTGATGAAATAAAATGGCATCTGCTTCCTGGTAAAGGCTCCTGTTAGTGGTCAGTTGACAACCTGTGATGTTGAAGAGTATATGGCAATCTCCAAGTCGTCTTCTCTTGCCAAATGGCTCGTACCAGATAAGGACCGTGACTTGTTTTGGTTGCGTAGGAGCTCCCCATAATAATGAGAAATGTGTGGTGTTGTAGAGGAAATCTTGGGTGCAGGCATATACTAACAATAAGGTGCATGTCAAGCTAGCAGCAAGGAGCTGTGACTTAAGAGTCCTCCAGCGCCCTCTTCGGCAGGGTCTCCATCCTCGCAGTTGCTCAAAAGACATCAAACTTTTTCCTCTCATACTGGCTTACTTGCCTAGGGTATGACCTGATGTCTTAGGTCTTACTGCGCCCAGAGACAAGTGACTCTCATGCCTGTAAATCTTGTATTCTTCCTTGTGCCAGGGTATGTCTATAAAAGAGCTGCCCTTGAATGGTTGTCTTATTCCCGAGTGCCTTCAGGTCCAAAAGGAAGTTTACGAAAAGCAAATAGAATGTGAATCAGTTCATAGGCGTCCCATCAGCATGCAAGTCCTGACACTTGTTACGAGTCGGTGTGTGCACCTCCACACACTGTGTGTGCGTTATATCCTTGCACGGGCTGAAAATTTCCATGAGGTTAGCTGAGAGGGGACTCGCCATTAAGCGTCAATCGAAGGTTAACCTCAAGACAGCGAGAGCAGACAGCTTCCTTATTCCTGGACAATGAAACAAGATGCGGTTTTTGTGATTTCCATGCTGGGATTCTTCTTCTCTCAGCTCATCGTAACTACCTATGCAGTAGAGCTCGCTCACCGTTTAGGTAGCCGTCTGTCCTGCGGCTGTGATTTGTTCTTCTCCTTTAAGTGCACTTTTCTCACCGCCTTGTACTTTGTACCACAGCCATGCCCCTTGCATCGGGTGAACTCAGTAATGAGAAGGAGTCTTGCAGTATTGTGCTGCACAGAATACCAGCTTTACACAGCAGCCTGCTGGCTCCATCCACATCACCAGTCACACCTCCAAGTGATGTCATCTGTCAATCAGGAAGTTCCCTCAGAAACCTGAGATGGACTTGCTGGGTGACAGTCCTTTGCTTTAAGTTAACCCTTTTGTCCACTACTCTGGGAGAGGCAGGGGGGTGGGGGTGGCTGCAGTAACCCCCTCCACTGCCCCTGACAGTAAAAAATTGAGCAAGCAGCGAAGAGACAGCAGTGATGTCACAGCACCAGCAGAGGGGTGTCGAGCGCACATGTTGGTGGAATGCAATAGACAGAAAGACAAGCGAGATTTTTTTTTTTTTTATAACGTTAACCCTTTCTCAGCCTGGCATGCTATGCAAGATTGTTCTGTGATATTTTACATTTGAGGTTGAGGAGAAACAGGTGCATTATCATCTGTAAAGGTTATCGCAACACTAGGGTTGCCTCGTTTAGCAAACTTGCTAGGTCATCAGATAATGTAGCAGATATAACTTGCAGTCCTATGTAACACCACAGATAACACAGTAATAACTCTCTGAGTACAGATAATGTAGTAGATGGGTGTGAGCCCCAGATTTCAGAACACGCACAGTGTGACCTGAAGTCTGGGGCCAGGATGCGGCAGTGTGGGCCAAATTCTATATCCACCCTCCCATCACTACAGAACATACAGACTAATACAGCGCCCCACACCTCTTACATCCAGTGATGTCTCCTTTGATGTAGATGTTCTCTTCTCATCTTCTCCTTTCAGACCTTCAGACCAGATGACTATTTTTCAGCCATTTCTCGTCTCTGCAGGTTGACAAAAAAAAACTTAGTTTGATACTTTTCCATCACCCTCCCATCTTCTGGACAAATCATCCTACCAGCCCCAATACTCTGCCTGCCGTGCTCCCCAATACTATACTGCAGAAACAGATAAACCCCCTGATAATAGTAGTACCACGCAGATAATGCCCCCTTCAATAATTATTGACACACGGTGCCCTAAAATAACTGCGCCCAGCAAATAGTGCCCTGACACTAAAAGTGTGAACATAATGTCCCCCAAAAATGATTGTGGTAAGCTGATACTGTGCCAAGGTGCCCCCACAGTAATAGTGCTCCCAAAGGTCCCACCAATAGTAATAATTCTCTGCTATAGCACACATAATAGTAATAGTGCTCCTACAGTGCCCCCAACATGTCCCCACTGTGCCCAAGAAGTAATAATGCTCCTATAGTGCCCATACTAGTAGTCATATTCCCCATATACCCCCAGTAGTAATAAAGCCCACCATAATGCACCCCAGTAGTAATAATTCTCCTTATAATGTGACAGTACAAAAATGCCCCCCTTATAATGTGTGCCAGTGCAAAAAATACCCCCTTTTAATGCCCCCAGTTGAGCTAATGTCCCCATAGTGCCCCCATAATGTGCTAGTATAAAATACCCCTATATAGTGCCCCAGTAAATGCCCCAATAGTGCTCCTCTCCCACCTTCCTTCTAGTGCCCCCCATAATGTACCAGTATAAAATGCCCCATATATAGTGTCCCAGTAGATGCCCTCAGTGTCCCCCATAATTTGCAAGTATAAAATACTGCTTCTTAGTGTTCCCCCGTAGATGACCCCATAGTGCTCCTCTCCCCCCTTCCCCATAGTACCCACCATAATTTGTCCCAGTCTAAAATGCCCCTATACAGAGCCCCCCATATAAAATACCCCTTCTTTGTGGCCTCAGTAGAAGCCCCCATAGTGTTCCTTTCCCCCATAGTGCCCCCGATATAAAATACCCCTTCTTTGTGGCCTCAGTGGATGCCCCCATAGTGTCCCCAATAATGTACCAGTAAGAAGTGCCCCCATAGATGCCCCCCAATAATGTGCCAGTAAGACGTGCCCCCATAGATGCACCCCCAATCATGTGCCAATAAGAAGTCCCCCCATCATGTGCCAGTAACAAGTATTGTAACATATAAAAAACATAAACACTTATACTTATCTCCATCAGGCTGGCAGTGATGCAGGCCTCTTACGGCCTGTGTCCGCGCTGTACAGCTCAGGCGGCACGCGCCAACTGCACCGCCTCTGATAGGCTGCAGGCCTATTGCCTTCAGCATATCAGAGGAACGGGGAAGGGAGACGCCTCACCCCTGCCCCGCAGCATCCATCTGTATCGCTGTCCTAAGGACGGCGATACAGATGATTATGGAGATGAGCGCTTCCACAATGGAAGCGCTCATCTCCCTGTGCCCTGCCACCGCCCCCCACTTGTCACCAACATACCCTCCCCCCACGCTATGCCACTGTTAGACTGTAACTAGGCAGGGGCCCACCGAGGATTTCCCCGGCTCCCCGGTGGGCCAGTCCGAGCCTGCCTACACTGACTATCTCCCACTAACTATCTGTATTATATATATGAGCTAACTAACTATCTAATTTAATTTAATAAGGATCCAGATGACTCAGCAAAGCCCAGAGCACAGCAATAACACTGCTCTCTCTCTCAGAACTGCAAAAACGGCAGAAAATGGCTGCTGGGGAGGTTCTTATATAGTAAGGGGTAGGGAGCTTTCCTATTGGTTGCTAGGGATGTTGCTAAGCTCAGACAAAGATATTGCAGCCTTCTCATTGGCCCACAAGTAAGAAGGGAGGTTACTGATGGAAAAAAAATCTAGAATATTTGCGATTACGAATATACAGCACTATATTCTAAATCTTCGCGACTTCTCGAAGTGCCGATATTCACAATAAAAATTCACGATTAGAATATTCGCGATCAACACTAATCATCTGCATGAACAGGGAGGATGATCTATTCATGACCTTCATCTATTAGCCAGAGAGTCTTTGCCAACAGCTTCTATACATCCATACATTACACGGACAGCCTGTTGATTTCCATAAGGACTCTGCAATGCTTCATTTTCCCTGTGGAGGCGCTGTAGGGGAATTGAAACGCATAAAATAATGGTTGTGTACCATGACAATCGCTTCCAAAAAATGAAGCTAACCCTGGCTATGAGGTGCTCCCCTCAGGATAGTATTCTAAAACCAGAAGTTACAACTGATCATATGTTTCTCCTGCAGGTGGAATGTAGTATTGCATGTGGGGTACTCAGGGCTTTTTTTCTGGCGGAACACACTGGAACGGCGTTCCGCCACCTTTTGACATCGCAGCCTGCCATGCTCCAGCATCGCAGGCTGCGATGTATCAGCGGGGAGGGACTGGGAGGAGGAGCTGGGGGCCGGTGCGTTCACTGTGCTCCGGCCCCCAGCTCCAGTACAGTTATAAAATGTGTAAAATTAATAATGATTCTATTCATGCTGCCCCCTCTGTAGTATAACATTAAATATATCCTACTCACAGGGCTACTGTTATCATAATGCAGGCCGGCCGGGCAGACGAGCGGCAGCGTCACTGACTGACGTCACGCGCCTGCCCGCCCTACTTTATGAATGAAACAGGCTGTGCAGGCACGTGACGTCAGTCAGTGACGCTGCCGCTCGTCTGCCCGGCCGGCCTGCATTACGATAACAGTAGCCCTGTGAGTAAGATGGATATATTGAATGTTATACAGTACTACAGAGGGGGCAGCATGACTCATTATTAATTGATACACATTTTATAACTGTACTGGAGCGGCAATGGGGGGTCTGTGGATGGCACTGTTATGGGGTGGGGGGGTCTGTGGATGGCACTGTTAAGGGGGGTCTGTGGATAGCACTGTTAAGGGGGGGTCTGTGGATGGCACTGTTAAGGGGGGGGCTGTGGATGGCACTGTTAAGGGGGGGTCTGTGGATGGCACTGTTAAGGGGGGGGTCTGTGGATGGCACTGTTATGGGGTGGGGGGGTCTGTGGATGGCACTGTCATGGGGTGGGGGGTCTGTGGATGGCACTGTTATGGGGTGGGGGGGTCTGTGGATGGCACTGTTATGGGGTGGGGTGGTCTGTGGATGGCACTGTTATGGGGTGGGGGGGGTCTGTGGATGGCACTGTTATGGGGTGGGGGGGTCTGTGGATGGCACTGTTACAGGATGGGGGATCTGTGGATGCCATCCACAGATCCCCCATAACAGTGCCATCCACAGATCCCCCATTAACAGTGCCATCCCCATCTGGGGGGTTTCTTTGCTGGGCTGGACTTTTATAGCCCCCCCAAATTTTACTTGCATCCCTGTTCTCTAAAGAGGCGGTTTTAGGGGGCGGTCCTAGGGGTGGGTAGGGGCGTGGCCATGGGAGGGGGGGGGGTGAGTTCCACCACCTTTTCTCTGAGAAAAAAAGCCCTGGGGGTACTCAACACCAGAATTTACAGCCAGTCATATGTTCCCCTGCAGGTGGAATATAGTATTGCATGCACGGAATTCTGTATAATATATGAATGGGTCTGCACCGCTCCGCATTAGCACATAGAGGTGGGTCTCAAGTGGGGTAACCTCTCTATGAAGGTCTCATTGGATAACCCCCCTAGTTTTAAGACCAACACGTTGTAAGTAGCTTTTTTAAAAATTTGTATTTTTGCATTCTCAGAGACCAAGAACATCAAAGAACATACATTAATTGCCAAATGTCATTGCAAACTTAATTCAGTTGTAGAAGTGTGCACCTAACTTGTATCAAAAAAGAAGAACCTGCTTACCCACAACCAAACAGAGACTTTTCTTGACTGGCATCTGTTCACACCACAGGTACTCAACATCGTGTTGCAACCTATTAAGAAGATCATACTATCATGGTTCTGGCATTAGATGACTTCTAGGTGTAGAGGAAGGCCAACTAGTATCTTCTTCCCCAGGGACCCGATTCTCAAAGTTGTTGCAGGGACCCCCATAATCAAGATGATTGATTATGGGGTTCCTGCAGTGACTTTGAGAAGGTGGGTCCCTGGGGAAGAGGATACTTGCTGGCCTTCCTCTGTAACTAGAGGTCTTCTCAGCCAACTTATGCCTCTATAATAATAAATTGGGTAATTTGTTAAATAATCCACCCAATTTTCTATATGGACACATAGGCTGGTTGATGTGCTGTATGCTGCCCATATGTAGTGCAGTCTATTAACCAATCTGTCTCTTGTGCAGAGAATGGAGGACTAGGGGCCCACTCTTGCTCAGAGGCCCACCGGTGGATTCCACTGTTCCCCTAAGACCAGTCCGAGCCTCTAACAGCCTATAAAGTATGGTACAGATTAAATCAGTTATCAGACCTAAGAGACTAACCTCAGGTGAGCAAACCCCTGGTAGATCAAGGTTTATGAATGTATGGACATCAGACCAATCTATTCGTATAACCTAACCGGACTGGACCATGTGATATACATAAATGTACCCTCATGTTCAGAACATCTGGTACACATGTCACCAGACAACTGGTGCACATCTGCATCAACCTTACTGGGGTTAAATATACTCTATGGAGCTATTTTACTTGTGCAAGCTGGTCCATAGTGCCTGTGCGTGTGGACCTTCAGTAAGTGATCCCCCAGCTGTGGAATGTCATCCAGTCATGTTTACATGAGTCTTTTCTAGGGTAGAATCTTGCATATTCAAAATCACTTTATAGAAGGAGGAGACAGTAAATAGACTAATCTTGGTTTCACTCTACGAAAGTGAAAGAGAATCCTTCCATATTGCACAATACGTGCAAGAAGTATCTAGACAAACTAGTCTTAGGAAGTATAAAGTGTAACTGCCATATTTTTTTATTTGCTAGTTTATTAGAGTTGTATACCTGAGTCAGTCTGTCAATGATTGACACAGGATCTGTCATTACCTTATAATTAGGGATGAGCGAATCGACTTCGGATGAAACATCCTAAGTCGATTTGCATAAAACTTTGTTTCAATACCCTGGAACCGAATCCGAGTTCGGTAAATGTTTTTTTACAGTATAAATTAATTTATGAAGTTATTATGCGAAGTCTCACGAGACTTCGCGAAGTAATAACTTTGGCTCATCAGCCAATACATTCTAATACTGTACAGTATTGAAAAAAAGTTTTATGCAAATCGACTTCGGATGTTTCATCCTAAGTCCATTCGCTCACCCCTACTTATAATAACAGCTTTCATTAATGTCCCCTGTCCCTTTCCCTTGGTCCCTCAAAAGACCGTTGCTATGTCTTCCCTGTATTCCCTTCAGTGTAAACAGAAGACGGAGGGGCGGTCCTTCACACTGCATGCCTGCATTAGGCTTCAGAGTGAGGAGGCGTGTCTCTCAGTACTCCAATCTGATTGGCTGGCAGGAAGCTGCTGGCCACAGCAAGTGTGTAGGTGAAGTGAGGGAATGCAGTTTTGGCCTCAGAGAACCATCTTCAGAAGATCCTCATATTGTAGAGGTTAAAATAACAGTAATTAAGGGAAAACACGAAAAAAATGTGAAGAAACTAAAGACTGCTTTATGCATAATGCTGCAGCAGCAGTAACATATGCTAAAATAGATTTTTTATGAAAACATGACACTTTAGTCTTGTTTCGCAAATGACTGGACGTTACATTTGCTATACAGGTGAGTGAGATATTTTATGCCCTTTTTATATAGCAGTGGTCTCCAGTCTGTGGCTCTTGCAGTAGCACCGTGGCCTTCTTACAGCTTTTCCTACGCCATGTGATGTCACTTTCATCGGTCACATACTGTATCCTAGGCGCAGCTCAGGCCCATTGAAGTGAATAGGGCTGAGCTGTGATACCAGGCACAGCCACTATACAATGTACGGCGCTGTGCCTGATGAGCTTAGAGAAAGCAGCAGCACAACTACAAGCACTGGTACCTTCTCAAACATCTGATTGGCGGGGGTCCCAGGTGTCCCGGGTCCAGAGGATAGGTCTTTAGTGAAAATATCCCGAAAACCCTTTTAAATTATAAAATAATTCTATATAATATCAGGGTATTGCATAAATACTAACTCCATAATATATGAGCTGCTCCATCACAGACAATATAAGATGCAAAGCTGTGAATTGAAAAAGGGTTTACTATCAGCAAGCTGGAAACTGTCAGAAGGGAAGTAACAAGGATTCCCAGAAATAAAATATCGGAGGTAAAAAAACTAAACAAAAAAACTGGGACCCAGAATTGTACACATGGCTTTGAAGTAAATGGTAAGATTGAAATGCCACTCATTACACAGTTCACCAGTAATGGAAATATATTAAATTGTATAGTGAAAAAACAGTAGGAGATCTCACTGCAGGATAAGATAATAGGAGAACTATTACCCCCAACATCCTAGCTTTGTCTACAGGAAGGCCAGAAATCTAGCCACATTAATAGCTTCTGCTATACAAAACAATACAGATAAGGCTACTTTCACACCTGCGTTCGATCGGATCCGTTCTGAACGGATCCGCTCATATTAATGCAGACGGTGGCTCCGTTCAGAACGGATCCGTCTGCATTAGAACTTAGAAAAATTTTCTAAGTGTGAAAGTAGCCTGAGCGGATCCGTTCCGACTTTACATTGAAAGTCAATGGGGGACGGATCCGTTTGAAGATTGAGCCATATGGTGTCATCTTCAAGCAGATCCGTCCCCATTGACTTACATTGTAAGTTGGAACGGATCCGCTCGCCTCCGCACGGCCAGGCGGACACCCGAACGCTGCTTGCGGAGCGGAGGCTGAGCGCTGGCAGGCGGATGCATTCTCAGTGGATCCGCCTCCACTGAGAATGCATTAGGGCCAGACGGCTGCGTTCAGGGCCGCTCGTGAGCCCCTTCAAACGGAGCTCACGAGCGGACACCTGAACGCAGGTGTGAAAGGAGCCTAAAAAGAATGGAAGTCATTTCCTTCAATTACCTGATTTCTACCCATCCAAAAAAAAAAATGCCCAGCCTGTAAAGGGAAAAACACAGTGAGCGAGGTTTATCAAGACGGGCACTTTTTGCACGGTCTTGAAATCCCCTGCACTGCCGGAGGATGTGCCTAATATACAGGGGCGGATTAAGTGCAGGATAGGCCCGGGGCTGTCTATCCAATTCGCCCCCTTCATTTTATTTATTAATTTTTTTCTGTATGAAGAGGCTGCGGTGCTTCCTAAACGCCACAGTCTCTCATAGGCCATATGACATCATTCATGTGGTCTAGGTGCAGCTCTGTCCCATCTGAGTGATTGGGGCTGAGCTGTAGTACCAAGCACAGGGCTATCAAATGGACAGAACTGTGGTTGGTAAGGAGCAAAAAGGCTGCGGCGCTCACTGGGACATCGCGGTCTCCTCAAACAGCTGAATGGCGGGGGTGCCAGGAGTCGGACCCCCACCATCTCATAACTCTCTGAGTACAGATTTCATGGATGTTACCTGCAGTCCTATGTAACACCCTACATAACAGTGAACTATTGTGTTATATGGGGTGTTACATAGGACTGCATGGAACATCTACTACATTATCGGTATACAGAAAGTTATCACTGTTATCTGGGCTGTTACATAGGACTGCAGGTGACAAATTAAAATTTTAGTTGCCAAATTTAAAAAACATATGATTATGATAAAAAAAGACTTGGAGGAGAAGATGAGATGCAAGTCACAGTAGTGAGCCCGCTCTACATACAGGAGAATACAGCATCACATACCTGTTACATCCAGTGACATCTCCTGTCATGTAGATCTTCTCTTTCCTCTTCTCCTCTGTTTGACCCAGACCGCCATGACTAATTCTTTCAGCCGCATCTCGTCTATACAGAGTTTGTTACACAGACATGTTAGATTTCTCATAATTGGGGTCATTTATCAAACTGGTGTAAAGTACAACTGGCTTAGGTGCCCACAGCAACCAATCAGATTCCACCTTTCATTTTCTAAAGGAGCTGTGAAAAATGAAAGGTGAAATCTGTTGCAATGGGTAACTAACCCAGTTCTACTTTACACAAGTCTGATAAATTCCCCCAAAGGTCCCTATAGTGCAGTGTTTCCCAACCAGTGTGCCTCCAGCTGTTGCAAAACTACAACTCCCAGCATGCCTGGACAGCCTGTATAGTGTCCCCAAAAAAAATGTTGACTAATATAAACAGTACCCCACACTGCCCTCATATAGTAATTCCCCCCACACTGCCCCCATATAGTAATTCCCCACACACTGCCCCCATATAGTAATTTCCCCCACACTGCCCCATATAGTAATTTCCCCCACACTGCCCCCATATAGTAATTTCCCCCACACTGCCCCCATATAGTAATTCCCCCCACACTGCCCCATATAGTAATTTCCCCCACACTGCCCCATATAGTAATTTCCCCCACACTGCCCCATATAGTAATTTCCCCCACACTGCCCCCATATAGTAATTCCCCCCACACTGCCCCATATAGTAATTTCCCCCACACTGCTCCATATAGTAATTTCCCCCACACTGCCCCATATAGTAATTTCCCCCACACTGCCCCATATAGTAATTTCCCCCACACTGCTCCATATAGTAATTTCCCCCACACTGCCCCATATAGTAATTTCCCCCACACTGCCCTCATATAGTAATTTCCCCCACACTGCCCCATATAGTAATTTCCCCACACTGCCTCATATAGTAATTTCCCCACACTGCCCCATATAGTAATTTCCCCCACACTGCCCCCATATAGTAATTTCCCCCACACTGCCCCCATATAGTAATTTCCCCCACACTGCCCCCATATAGTAATTTCCCCCACACTGCCCCCATATAGTAATTTCCCCCACACTGCCCTCATATAGTAATTTCCCCCACACTGCCCCCATATAGTAATTTCCCCCACACTGCCCCCATATAGTAATTTCCCCCACACTGCCCCCATATAGTAATTTCCCCCACACTGCCCCATATAGTAATCTCCCCCACACTGCTCCATACTGTAATTTATTCCACACTGCCTCCCTGTAGTAATTCCCCCTACAAAGTAATTTGCCCCACACTGCCCCCATCAAGTAATAACCCCCTCACACTGCCCCCATTAGATAATTTGCCCCGACACTGTCACCCATTAAGTAATTTGCCCTCCACACTGCCCCAACAGTATACATTTCTCCACACTGCCCCCACAGTATTAATTTCTCTACACTGCCCTCACAGTATTAATTCCCCCATGGTAGTAATTTGCCCCCACAGTATTAATTGTCCCCCACACTAGTAATTTGCCCTCACGTAGTAGTTTGCCCCCCACTGTCCCTTCAGTAATGTTCCCCAAAGTTGGCAGTTTGCACACAAAAAAAAAAAAAAGAGCTAATACTTACCTGTGTCCCAGTCGGCGCTCACTCGTAGATGGTACAGGCGCGCTGCGCACACACGTCAGTGTGCTGCGTCCGCCCCAGGATTTTACTACCGCATAGGCTTCAGGCCTACTAGGCCTGAAGTCTATGGCGGTGATCGTCAGACGGCGGCAGGGCAGGGAACTATGCGCTCCCGTGCCCCGCCATAGTTTTGAGCGTTTGGATCAGCGTTAGGCCCCCCAGCGATGCCAGGCACGGGGCTACCACCCCAAACGCCCCAATTATAATCCGCCACTGCTAATATATGATGAGTCGCATGCCTCATCATATTTCAGGTGCATCCTCCAGAGCTGCCGTAGATTCCTGTCTTCGTTTGCGCCACTGCCATAAACTGGTGTAAATAAAGATACATTTCTGGCGGCTGCTGGCCACGCCCCTCCCCACCGTTTTCACTTCCCCTCTCTGGAAAAGTGTTGAGGGTGGTGTAAAAAACCACCACTTGCAACTATTTTTCAAAAGTTGCATTTACCACGAAGTTTATGCCTTTTTAAAACCGCTTTTCAGGCACAAACGAAATAATAACTCTCCCCTAGTTTCTATAAAGGACATAGAGATTCCCGGGGAGAAATTCAGGTTTAGAATTAAGGAACTTATTCATTGTAATAGTAAAGGGGTGATATGCTGTAACAAGCTGTACGTAGGCCGCACTAAACGTAAATTGCATATCAGGATCAATGAACATTTATATAATCTTAGGCCTGTTTCAAATTTGCGGCACGAGTTCAGGCAGGAGCTCCTGAAGAGGAAAGTTTGAAGGATCCAGTGTATATGAAACTGAGAGAATAAAATCTGACAAGCGAGGAAGTGATTTTATTAAAAAAACATCCAGGGTTTAACCCAGGTGGATATTTGGCTTGAATACCCTGGCACTAGGGGCGGATTGGCAATGTACCTCACCGGGAATTTTCCCAGTGGGCCGTCTGCCTTTCACATGCAGTGGGCCAGAATATGGTATCCACGCCTGCTCAGGAGTCCCCTGCCTCACTGCATATATGGCTATTTTCATATACAGTATAGACTAGAGTCATCCCCAAACACTGTTAGCATTCTGGCAGTTTATGAGGATACTCCTGTATATTTTAAATTGTTTCTGTCTCTACTTTTAAACTGTTACCAGCAGCTTGAACTCACAACCTCCTGCTTAAGAGACAGAAGCCTTACCCGCGGTGCTCCAAAGCCCACTGACGACTATGGGAAGAATTTCCCAATTTCAAACTTGTACAATGTACTGGTATCTACCGATACATCTCTGTATACCAGGACATTGAGATAACAATATAAGTCTCATTTATTTAATTATCACAAAAAGATGTCAAAATAAGTAAAATAAATTGGAAAAAACACATTTTAGCTATCTCTCTTGAAAAATAAACAAAAAAATAAAAATAATGTAGATACACACAGGATTCAAAACTCACAAATCTTACCTATGGGAAAAGAACACCATACTAATGTACTACAGGGTACAGAGACATTACAGAAGAGAATTTCTCTAATTAAAAACTAAAACCCTCTTTAGTATCCCTGCACAATGCTCTATATACCAGAACATTCAATTAGAAAAATTCCATCATGCTGGTCACACCCTGGTAGCACACTCAGTAAGGCCTCATGCACACGACCGTTGTGTGCATCCGTGGCCGTTGTGCCGTTTTCCGTTTTTTTTCGCGGACCCATTGACTTTCAATGGGTCCGTGGAAAAATCGGAATATGCACCGTTTTGCAGCCGAGACCGTGATCCGTGTATCCTGTCCGTCAAAAAAATAAGACCTGTCCTATTTTTTTGACGGACAACGGTTCACGGACCTATTCAAGTCAATGGGTCCGTGAAAGAACACGGATGCACACAAGATTGGCATCCGTGTCCGTGATCCGTGGCCGTAGGTTACTTTCATACAGACGGATCCAAAGATCCGTCTGCATAAAAGCTTTTTCAGATCTAAGTTTTCACTTCGTGAAAACTCAGATCCGACAGTATATTCTAACACAGAGTCGTTCCCATGGTGATGGGGACGCTTCTAGTTAGAATACACTACAAACTGTGTACAAGACTGCCCCCTGCTGCCTGGCAGCACCCGATCTCTTACAGGGGGCCGTGATCAGCACAATTAACCCCTTCAGGTGCGGCACCTGAAGGGGTTAATTGTACTATCATATCCCCCTGTAAGAGATCAGGGCTGCCAGGCAGCAGGGGGCAGACCCCTCCCCCCTCCCCAGTTTGAATATCATTGGTGGCCAGTGCGGCCCCCCCTCCCTCCCTCTATTGTAATAATTCGTTGGTGGCACAGTGTGCGCCCCCCCGCCCCCCCTTCCTCCCTGTATTGTAATAATTCGTTGGTGGCACAGTGTGCGCCCCCCCATCGGCCCCCCCCTTCCTCCCTGTATTGTAATAATTATTCGTTGGTGGCACAGTGTGCGCCCCCCATCGGCCCCCCCTTCCTCCCTGTATTGTAATAATTATTCGTTGGTGGCACAGTGTGCGCCCCCCATCGGCCCCCCCTTCCTCCCTGTATTGTAATAATTATTCGTTGGTGGCACAGTGTGCACCCCCATCGCCCCCCCCCCCGATCATTGGTGGCAGCGGAGTTCCGATCGGAGTCCCAGTTTAATCGCTGGGGCTCCGATCAGTAACCATGGCAACCAGGACGCTACTGCAGCCCTGGTTGCCATGGTTACTTAGCAATAGTACAATAGTAAAAGATTCATACTTACCTGAGAGCTGCGATGTCTGTGTCCGGCCGGGAGCTCCACCTACTGGTAAGTGACAGCAATGCGCCGCACAGACCTGTCACTTACCAGTAGGAGGAGCTCCCGGCCAGACACAGACATCGCAGCTCCCAGGTAAGTATGAATCTTTTACTATTGTACTATTGCTAAGTAACCATGGCGACCAGGGCTGCAGTAGCGTCCTGGTTGCCATGGTTACCGATCGGAGCCCCAGCGATTAAACTGGGACTCCGATCGGAACTTCCTGATATTACTTTTAAACCTTTGCCCCTCTAATTTAAAACGATGTCCTCTTGTAGCAGTTTTTCTTCTTTTAAATATTCTCTCCTCTTTTACCTTTTTGATTCCTTTTTATGTATTTAAAAGTTTCTATCATATCCCCTCTGTCTCGTCTTTCTTCCAAGCTATACATGTTAAGGTCCTTTAATCTTTCCTGGTAAGTTTTATCCTGCAATCCGTGTACCAGTTTAGTAGCTCTTCTCTGAACTCTCTCCAAAGTATCAATATCCTTCTGGAGATATGGTCTCCAGTACTGAGCACAATACTCCAGATGAGGTCTCACTAGTGCTCTGTAGAGCGGCATGAGCACCTCCCTCTTTCTACTGGTAATGCCTCTCCCTATACACCCAAGCATTCTGCTAGCATTTCCTGCTGCTCTGTGACATTGTCTGCCTACCTTTAAGTCTTCTGAAATAATGATCCCTAAATCCCTTTCCTCAGATACTGAGGTTAGGACTGCATCACTGATTTTATATTCTGCTCTTGGGTTTTTAAGTCCCAGGTGCATTATCTTGCACTTATCAACATTAAATTTTAGTTGCCAGATTTTTGACCATTCCTCTAGTTTTTCTAAGTCCTTTTCCATTTGGTGCATCCCTCCAGGAACATCAACCCTGTTACAAATCTTTGTGTCATCAGCAAAAAGACACACCTTACCACTGAGGCCTTCTGCAATTTCGCTGATGAAGATATTAAACAATATGGGTCCCAGAACAGATCCCTGAGGTACCCCACTGGTAACAAGACCTTGGTCTGAATATACTCCATTGACTACAACCCTCTGTTGCCTGTCCCTCAGCCACTGCCTAATCCATTCAACAATATGGGAGTCCAAGCCCAAAGACTGCACTTTATTGATAAGCCTTCTATGTGGGACAGTATCAAAAGCCTTACTAAAGTCTAGATAAGCGAAGTCTACTGCACCTCCTCCATCTATTATTTTAGTCACCCAATAAAAAAAATCAGTAAGATTCGTTTGACATGATCTCCCTGAAGTAAACCCATGCTGTTTTTCATCTTTCAATCCATGGGATTTTAGATGTTCCACAATCCTCTCCTTAAGTATGGTTTCCATTAATTTCCCCACTATTGATGTCAGGCTTACTGGCCTATAGTTGCCCGATTCCTCCCTACTACCTTTCTTGTGAATGGGCACAACATTTGCTAATTTCCAATCTTCTGGGACGACTCCTGTTGCCAGTGATTGGTTAAATAAATCTGTTAATGGTTTTGCTAGTTCACCGCTGAGCTCTTTTAATAGCTTTGGGTGTATGCCATCAGGCCCCTGTGACTTATTTGTATTAATTTTAGACAGCTGACTTAGGCCTCTTTCACACTTGCATTGTCCGGATCCGGTGTGTACTCCACTTGCCGGAATTACACGCCGGATCCGGAAAAACGCAAGTGTACTGAAAGCATTTGAAGACGGATCCGTCTTCAAAATGCTTTCAGTGTTACTATGGCACCCAGGACGCTATTAAAGTCCTGGTTGCCATAGTAGTAGTGGGGAGCGGGGGAGCAGCATACTTACCATCCGTGCGGCTCCCGGGGCGCTCCAGAATGACGTCAGAGCGCCCCATGCGCATGGATCATGTGATCCATGCGATCACGTCATCCATGCGCCTGGGGCGCCCTGACGTCACTCTGGAGCGCCCCGGGAGCCGCACGGATGGTAAGTATGCTGCTCCCCGCTCCCCACTACAGTTTACCATGGCTGCCAGGACTTTAGCGTCCCGGCAGCCATGGTAACCATTGAGAAAAAGCTAAACGTCGCATCCGGCAATGCGCCGAAACGACGTTTAGCTTAAGGCCGGATCCGGATCAATGCCTTTCAATGGGCATTCATTCCGGATCCGGCCTTGCGGCAAGTGTTCCGGATTTTTGGCCGGAGCAAAAAGCGCAGCATGCTGCGCTATTTGCTGCGGCCAAAAAACGTTCCGTTCCGGAACGGAAGACATCCTGATGCATCCTGAAGGACGGACTGTCCATTCAGAATGCATTAGGATAATCCTGATCAGTATTCTTCCGGCATAGAGCCCCGACGACGGAACTCTATGCCGGAAGACTATAACGCAGGTGTGAAAGGGCCCTTAGAACTTCTTCATCGTAAAGACACATGCATCAAAAGATTCATTAGTCTTCTTTCCTAACTGAGGTCCTTCTCCTTCATTTTCCTTAGTAAAAACTGAACAGAAGTATTCATTGAGGCAGTCAGCTAGTTCTTTATCTTCTTCCATATACCTTCCTTGTTTTGTTTTTAATCTGGTAATTCCTTGTTTTAGTTTCCTTTTTTCATTTATGTATCTGAAGAATGTCTTATCGCCTTTTTTCCCTGACTGAGCTAATTTCTCTTGTGCCTGTGCTTTAGAAGCTCTTATAACTTGTTTGGCCTCTCTCTGCCTAATCTTATAAATTTGTCTGTCATCCTCGTTTTTTTTTTTTTTTATAATTCCTAAATGCTATCTTTTTGTTTTTAATGATTTTGGCCACTTTTGCTGTGTGTTTTGGGTCATTGTCATGCTGAAATGTCCACTGGTGCCCAAGGTCAAGTTTCTCTGCAGACTGCCTGATGCTGTCGTTGAGAATCCTCATGTATTGCTCTTTTTTCATTGTGCCGTTTACTGTAATTAGGTTCCTTGGTCCATTGGCTGAAAAACACCCCCAAAGCATTAGGTTCCCACCACCATGTTTAACAGTGGGGATGGAGTTCTTTGGGTTGAAGGCTTCTCCTTTTGTACGCCAAATGAAGAAAACATAATTGTGACCAAACTTTTCAATTTTTGTTTCATCTAACCATAACACAGAAGACCAGAAGTCTTCTTCTTTGTCTTCTCTGTCCAGATGAGCTTTTGCAAAGGTCAAAAAATTACTTGCTGGTTGAATAAAAGTAACTTTAAGTCAATATTTACCAGGGGTATGAATAATTATAGGCAGCACTGTAGATATCAGTGACTTGCACAGGGATACTTGTAAAGGTTTTTAGTTAGAGAAATCCCACCTCCCAAAAGCTGTCAAGCCTGTGGCTCATATAGAACTGCTTCTACATCTGATACAGAAGCGTCTTGGTTCAAGACCCACCAGTGACACTTTGGATAAAAGGGGAATACAAGTTTTTAAATGCATAGGAGTGTTCTCAGTCAATATTGTAATGCGCAAGGCCTTAGTTATATGGGGGAATAGCTTAATTTAACCTTTTCTGACCTCTGCTATATGTGTACAGTCTATGGGAGCATGTTGAAGTCCCCTAGGGTGACTTAAAATAAGTGAAAAGATATGAAAAAAACTTTAGATCAGTCCCTTTCCCCATAAAAAAAAATAAAGATCATTGTCATTTTTGCACACAAAATGCCAATACTATTAAAATATATATGTATTTATTCCGTACGGTGAACACCATAATGGAAAAAAAAAATCAAAACTGCGGATTCACCATTTTGTGTTGCTTTGTCTCCAAAAATAACTGAATAAAAAAATGATTAAAGAGGGATATTCCAAAAATGGTATTAATAAAAACTACAATTGCTGACCAAAATGTCCCAGATGTGCTCGATGGGAGACAAGTCCCAAGAAGATGCAGGTCATGGAAGCATGTTTAGGCCACCCAGGCTGATCACAGTAACACGAGGCACATGCGGCCTACTGCTGTCCTGTTGGAAAACAGCTCCTAGGACACCTTGGAGAAATGGCCGTACCACTAGTTCACAACTAAATCAATATAACGTTGAGCTTGAAATGAGGACTAGAGGGGTCTGGCTACTTATGCCACCCCATAATCCTGGGAGTAGGACTGGAGTAGGCTTCTTCATGTCATTGCCCACATGGTCTCCAGACCAATCTCTGGTTATCACTGTCTTTAAGACAAAAGCAGGACTCATTGTTGAAGAGGACAGACCTCCATTCTAGCCTCCATCACCATTTCTTATGCACCATGATGGTCCTTGACAACGGTGGCGTGAGGTCAATGGAACATCTGTTGCTGGACATCTGACTCATGGACCAGTGTTATGCAAACTCCGTCTGATGGTTTGTGTAGACACTGTTTTGGCTTTGGATATGATGTCCAACTTCACTTTCAGTACAGAATGGATGACTATATATGCCAGGGATACTCAACTGGCGGACCGCGGTCCAAAAACAGACCGTGGACACCAGCTGTCTGGACCCCTGCCATCCCTTCTATTGGAAGCAGCACTTTAGGCTGCTTCCTAATCTGACAGTGCGCCGGAAAGAGCTGGGGCACAAGCTCCTCCCCATGCAGGCGCCGGATGGAAGGGGATAAGCGTGCTGAAAGAGACAGGTTCCTCCACATGCAGGTAACTTGTCTCTCTCAGCGCTTTCACATCGGCGCCTGCACGTGGAGGAAGTAGTCTCTCTCAGCGGCTCAGTCCCTTCTCTCCTGCAGCAGCGGCACGTAAGGGAGCTTCAAGCTCCAAAGGACACTTACCTGCTGCTGGAGAAGAGGCTGGACATCTCCACTGCCACCAATGGAATAAAGTCCACATTTTGGGGGGAAGGGAGGGGACTGAGGGGTACAGACAAGCAGGAACATGTCACTGACTGCAGGAAAGGACTCCAGTGTCAGTGGCTTGTTCCCATGTTGGCCTGTGCCTCCCTCTGTAATGGTTAAATAAAGATAAGGCTCCATTCACACCATGGTATTTTTGTTCCACATCCAATCCCCATTATTGGTGGATTGGCTGCGGACCCCTTCATTTCAGTGGGGCCGCAAAAGATGTAGAGAGCACACTGTGTACTGTCTGCATCTTTTGTGGCCCCATTGAAATGAAGGGGTCTGCATCTAATCCACCAATAATGGAAGTTGGATGTGGAACAAAAATACATATGTCTGTTCTGCGGCTAGGCCGATATTTTAGTGGCCCTGCCAGTGCAGGTAATTTCTTTATACCCACAATTTTTCTGTATGGACTGTTACTAATGAGCGCTTCCATTGCAGAGCACTCATGAGTACAGCCTTTACCTCCACCGCCACTTGTGTTAATAAAAAAAAAGAAAAAAAAGAACTTACCTACCTCCTCCATTTGTTCGCGTAGTAGGGAACGCGCCGACTGGAAGCTCAGGAGCTCCGAGACGTCATCACACTGGAGCGCAGGTCCCGTCCTCAGCTTCCAGTCAACAGAGAGTGTTCACCGCAGCGCTATCAAATGGAGGAGAAATATCTCGGCAAAAGACAACTTTTCCCATTTTTTTATACAAAGTTGGCATTTGACCAAGATATTTATCTCACCCAGCATGGGTATATGTAAAATGACACCCCAATACACATTCCCCAACTTCTCCTGAGTACCGCGATACCACATGTGTGACACTTTTTTGCAGTCTAGGTGGGCAAAGGGGCCCACATTCCAAAGAGCACCTTTCGGATTTCACCGGCCATTTTTTACAGATTTTCATTTCAAACTACTTCGCACGCATTTGGGCCCCTAAAATGCCAGGGCAGTATAACTACCCCACAAGTGACCCCATTTTGGAAAGAAGACACCCCAAGGTATTTCGTGATGGGCATAGTGAGTTCATGGAAGTTTTATTTTTTTGTCACAAGTTAGTGGAATATGAGACTTTGTAAAAAAAAAAAAGAAAAAATCATCATTTTCCACTAACTTGTGACAAAAAAAAAAAAAATTCTAGGAACTCGCCATGCCCCTCACGGAATACCTTGGGGTGTCTTCTTTCCAAAATGGGGTCACTTGTGGGGTAGTGATACTGCCCTGGCATTTTAGGGGCCCAGATGCGTGAGAAGTAGTTTGAAATCAAAATCTGTAAAAAATGCCCTGTGAAATCCGAAAGGTGCTCTTTGGAATGTGGGCCCATTTGCCCACCTTGGCTGCAAAAAAGTGTCACACATGTGGTATCGCTGTACTCAGGAGAAGTTGGGGAATGTGTTTTGGGGTGTCATTTTACATATACCCATGCTGGGTGAGAGAAATATCTCGGCAAAAGACAACTTTTCCCATTTTTTTATACAAAGTTGGCATTTGACCAAGATATTTATCTCACCCAGCATGGGTATATGTAAAATGACACCCCAAAACACATTCCCCAACTTCTCCTGAGTACGGCGATACCATATGTGTGACACTTTTTTGCAGCCTAGATGCGCAAAGGTGCCCAAATTCCTTTTAGGAGGGCATTTTTAGACATTTGGATCCCAGACTTCTTCTCACGCTTTAGGGCCCCTAAAAAGCCAGGGCAGTATAAATACACCACATGTGACCCCATTTTGGAAAGAAGACACCCCAAGGTATTTAATGAGGGGCATGGCGAGTTCATAGAATTCTTTTTTTGGCACAAGTTAGCGGAAATTGATTATTATTATTTTTTTCTCACAAAGTCTCACTTTCCGCTAACTTGGGACAAAAATTTCAATCTTTCATGGACTCAATATGCCCCTCAGCGAATACCTTGGGGTGTCTTCTTTCCAAAATAGGGTAATTTGTGGGGTGTTTGTACTGCCCTGGCATTTGAGGGTTTCCGCAATCATTACATGTATGGCCAGCATTAGGAGTTTCTGCTATTCTCCTTATATTGAGCATACAGGTAATTTTTTTTTTTCCGTTCAGCCTCTGGGCTGAAAGAAAAAATGAACGGCACAGATTTCTTCATTCACATCGATCAATGTGGATGAAAAAATCTCTGCCAAAAAAAAAAGGAGGGGAAAGGCGTCTGCCAGGACATAGGAGCTCCGCCCAACATCCAAACCCACTCAGCTCGTATGCCCTGGCAAACCCGATTTCTCCATTCACATCAATCGATGTGGATGAATAAATCATTGCCGGGATTTTTTTTTTTTATATGCAAAGTGTTTGCCAAAGCATAGGAACACCGCCTCCTCCTCAGCTCATATGCCTCGGCAAACGTATATTTTACTGCAGAGGAGAAATCTCGTCTTGCAGCGCCGCATACACCGACTTGTGTGTAATCTGACAGCAGCACAATGCTTCTGTCAGAATGCACATCAGTGCTGCAGCTAGTCGATCGGTTGGTCCACCTGGAAGGTAAAAAAAAAAAAAAAAAAAAAAAAAAGAAAAAACCAGGCTGCAACGCAATAAATTTTATTAACTTTATAATAACATTTGAACAGAACATATAAACTTTATTTAACTTTTTGAACTGAACGTTAACTTTTTTGCTTACTGTTTATTTTTTTTTATTTTTTTTTTTACCTTTATAGGACAAAACTCTCCTTCCCCATGGGACAATGTGCAAAGCGCAAATCGCCCAAAGATGTGGCGAAGTGCATTATGCACTTTGTCCCAGGTGAAAGGAGAGGTTTGCAGTAGCTGCGTGTGAATGGGCCCTAATAGCCCTGTGTACCTGTCCTGTGAGATGTGATCCCTATGCTAAGTGTACCTGTGTGTGGTACTTCTAGAAACACTCCCCTAAGCATAGGGCAGGGTGGTCAGGGCAGTCAGGACAGAAATAGCGGGTGTCACGCCTTATTCCACTCCTGCTACAGACACAACATCTTTTTCGGGGTGACGGTTGGGTTGAGGTACCAGCAACGACATTGGGGAAATGTCGCTCGTGTAGACGGCTAACTACACTGGTGGATGGGGCCACGGAACCTCCTGGATACAGGAGGTTCTCGATGATCTCTTCCTGAAATTTGAGGAAGGATCCTGTTCTCCCAGCCTTACTGTAGAGAACAAAACTATTATATGCAGCCAATTGAATCAAATATACAGACACCTTCTTATACCAGCGTCTGGTGCGTCGGGAAACTAAATAAGGAGCCAACATCTGGTCATTGAAGTCCACCCCTCCCATGTGAAGGTTATAGTCGTGGACACAGAGGGGCGTTTCAATGACACTGGTTGCCCGTTCTATTTGTATTGTCGTGTCTGCGTGAATGGAGGAGAGCATGTAAACGTCACGCTTGTCTCTCCATTTCACCGCGAGCAGTTCTTGGTTACACAAGGCAGCCCTCTCCCCCCTTGCAAGACGGGTGGTAACGAGCCGTTGGGGGATGCCCGCGCGGTGCCACAGCAGCCAATCTGTTCTAGGAACAAATGCCTGAAGAGGGGCACACTTGTGTAGAAATTGTCCACATAAAGATGGTACCCCTTGCCAAATAAGGGTGACACCAAGTCCCAGACTGTCTTCCCACTGCTCTCCAGGTTGTCAGGGCAACCGACCGGCTCCAGGGTCTGATCTTTACCCTCACAGATCCGAAATTTGTGGGTATAGCCTGTGGCCCTTTCACAGAGCTTATACAATTTGACCCCATACCGGGCGCGCTTGCTTGGGATGTATTGTTTGAAGCCAAGGCGCCCGGTAAAATGTATTAGGGACTCGTCTACGCAGATGTTTTGCTCAGGGGTATACAAATCTGCAAATTTCTGGTTGAAGTGGTCTATGAGGGGCCGAATTTTGCGGAGCCGGTCAAAAGCTGGGTGGCCTCTGGGACGGGAGGTGGTGTTGTCGCTAAAGTGCAGGAAACGCAGGATGGTCTCAAATCGTGTCCTGGACATAGCAGTAGAGAACATGGGCATGTGATGAATTGGGTTCGTGGACCAATATGACCGCAATTCATGCTTTTTGGTTAGACCCATGTTGAGGAGAAGGCCCAGAAAAATTCTAATTTCGGAAACTTGGACTGGTTTCCACCGGAAAGGCTGGGCATAAAAGCTTCCCGCGTTGGCGGCTATAAATTGAGTGGCATACCGATTTGTTTCTGCCACAACTAAGTCCAAGAGCTCCGCAGTCAAGAACAGCTCAAAAAACCCCAGGTCCGAACCGATCTGAGCTGTCTCAACCCGAACTCCAGACTGGGCGGTGAAAGGGGGAACTACAGGTGCGGCTGAAGTTGGGGACTGCCAAATAGGGTTTGCCAGCACCTCAGGGATTCTAGGGGCTCTACGGGCCTGTCTGTGCGGTGGCTGCGACGGGGTAACTATTGCACGTGCCACCGTACCAGCTTTAACTGCCCTTCTGGTGCTCACCACTTCACCATGTTGTACGGCAGTGCTGGTACTAGGTCCAGGATGGGCTGCGCTGCTGGTGTATGCCTCACCACGTAATCCGACAGCGCCAGCCCCACTTTGCTGCCCTTGAAGCGGATCCTGCGCAACCTGTGGTCTAGCGACACGGGGCCGGGTACGCCTGGTGCTATCAGGGACCTCAACCTCCTCGTCATAACTTTGGGTCAGACTGCCACTGCTTTCTACAGGTTCATAGTCTGACCCGCTAGATTCATCAGATGAGGGTTCCCATTCCTCATCCGACTGGGTCAGAATCCTGTAGGCCTCTTCAGAAGATTACCCCGTTTGACATTTGGACTACTAAATTTAGGGGTATTCCCTGAGACTACCCAAGAAAAAAAGCAAGCCTGTCTTACAAATGGGAGGCTAGCGAAGTACCGGAGGCCACTGCGATTGATAAAAAATATCAAAACAGATTTTTTTATCGCCGCAGCGCTTGTAAAGTGATTGTGCAGTGATCAAAAAATATATATTTTTTGTCACTGCGGCGGGGCGGGCGTGGGTGAACGCACGTGTGGGCGACCAATCAGGCCTGATCGGGCAAACACTGCGTTTTGGGTGGAGGGCGAGCTAAGGTGACACTAATACTATTATAGATCTGACTGTGATCAGTTTTGATCACTTACAGATACTATAAAAGTACAAAAACTGATTAGCGATACGCTAATCAGCGAATAAGTGACTGCGGTGCGGTGGGCTGGGCGCTAACCGATCGCTAAACTACCTAACCAAGGGGCCTAAACTATCCTAAAACCTATCAGTCAATACCAGTGAAAAAAAAAAGTGACAGTTTACACTGATCACTTTTTTTCCTTTCACTAGGTGATTGACAGGGGCAAGAAGGGGTGATCAAGGGGTTAATTGGGGTGCAGGGGGGGTGATCTGGGGCTAAGTGAAGTGTTTGGTGCTACTCACTGTGATGCCTGCTCCTCTGCTGGAACCAACCGACCAAAAGGACCAGCAGAGGAGCAGGGAAGCCATTTAACACCTTATATTTATAAATATAAGGTGTTAGATGGCTTCTGATTAGAGATTTTGAAAATCGCCAGCCTGCCAGCAACGATCATTGGCTGGCAGGCTGGTGACGAAATGGTTCTTCAACTTTTGCCGGCCCGCAATGCGCATGCGCGGGCCGGCTCAGACCGAAATCTCGCGTCTCGTGAGATGACGCACAGATGCGTTCAGGAGGAATGAATCGACCGCCTCCCGGACGCATCCATGCGTTACATGGTTCGGAGGAGGTTAAAGGGCTTCTGTCACCCCACTAAAGTCATTTTTTTTGTTTGGGCTAGTTAAATTCCTTATACTGCGATATATGAAAATATAATGGTGTTACTTACTTTCCTTCAGCAGTTTCTTATAAAAACGAACTTTTATAATATGTAAATCAGGTCTCTACCAGCAAGTAGGGCGTCTACTTGCTGGTAGCCACCGCAAAAAACCGCCCCCTCGTCGTGCTGATTGAAAAAGGGCCAACCGCGATCTCCTACTCCGGCCGGCCCCGTCAGCATTTCAAAAATCGCGCGCCTCTGTTCATTCGGCGCAGGCGCTCTGAGATGAGGAGGCTCGCCTCCTCAGCACTCCCTCGGTGCGCCTGCGCCGATGACGTCTTCTCTTTCGGTGATGTCATCGGCGCAGGCGCACTGAGGGAGTTCTGAGGAGGCGAGCCTCCTCATCTCAGAGCGCCTATGCCGAATGAACAGAGGCGCGCGATTTTTGAAATGCTGACAGGGCCGGCCGGAGGAGGAGATCGCGGCTGGCCCTGTCAATCAACACGACGAGGGGGCGTTTTTTTGCGGCGGCTACCAGCAAGTAGACGCCCTACTTGCTGGTAGAGACCTGATTTACATATTATAAAAGTTCGTTTTTATAAGAAACTGCTGAAGGAAAGTAAGTAACACCATTATATTTTCATATATCGCAGTATAAGGAATTTAACTAGCCCAAAAAAAAAATATGACTTTAGTGGGGTGACAGAAGCCCTTTAACCGCCTCCGGACCGCATAACGCAGGATTGCGTTCCGGAGGCGGTCGAGTCATTCCTCCTTGGTGCGCTGGCGCGTCATCTTGCGAGATTTCCTGTAAACGCGCGCACACAGGTGCACGCGTTCACAGGAACTGCAGGTAAGCGAGTGGGTCTACAGCCTGCCAGCGGCGATTGTTCGCTGGCAGGCTGTAGATGCGATTTTTTTAACCCCTAAAAGGTATATTAGATGCTGTTTTGATAACAGCGTCTAATATACCTGCTACCTGGTCCTCTGGTGGTCCCTTTTGCTTGGATCGACCACCAGAGGACACAGGCAGCTCAGTAAAGTCGCACCAAACACCACTACACTACACTACACCCCCCGTCACTTATTAACCCCTTATTAACCCCCTGATCACCCCATATAGACTCCCTGATCACCCCCCTGTCATTGATCACCCCCCTGTAAGGCTGGCTCCATTCAGAGGTCCGTATGTGTTTTGCAGATCCACGGATCCATGGATCGGATCCGCAAAACACATACGGACGTCTGAATGGAGCCTTACAGGGGGGTGATCACCCCCATATAGACTCCCTGATCACCCCCCTGTCATTGATCACCCCCCTGTAAGGCTGGCTCCATTCAGAGGTCCGTATGTGTCTTGCGGATCCACCGATCCATGGATCGGATCCGCAAAACACGGACACCGCGGATCCGCAAAACACATACGGACGTCTGAATGGAGCCTTACAGGGGGGTGATCAATGACAGGGTGGTGATCACCCCATATAGACTCCCTGATCACCCCCCTGTCATTGATCACCCCCCTGTAAGGCTCTAAGGCTCCATTCAGACATTTTTTTGCCACAAGTTAGCAGAAATTGATTATTTTTTTTTTTTTCTTCTTACAAAGTCTCATATTCCACTAACCTGTGACAAAAAATAAAATCTCACATGAACTCACCATACCCCTCACGGAATCCAAATGCGTAATTTTTTTTAGACATTTATATTCCAGATTTCTTCTCACGCTTTAGGGCCCCTAAAATGCCAGGGCAGTATAAATACCCCACATGTGACCCCATTTCGGAAAGAAGACACCCCAAGGTATTCGCTGAGGGGCATATTGAGTCCATGAAAGATTGAACTTTTTGTTACAAGTTAGCGGAAAGGGAGACTTTGTGAGAAAAAACAAAAAAAAATCAATTTCCGCAAA
Organism: Bufo gargarizans; assembly: GCF_014858855.1. NCBI lineage: Eukaryota > Metazoa > Chordata > Amphibia > Anura > Bufonidae > Bufo > Bufo gargarizans. The sequence goes on from NC_058082.1 coordinate 26,557,505, forward strand.
AAAAAAAACTTCTCTGAACTCGCCATGCCCCTCATGGAATACCTTGGGGTGTCTTCTTTCCAAAATGGGGTCACATGTGGGGTATTTATACTGCCTTGGCATTTTAGGGGGCCTAAAGCGTGAGAAGAAGTCTGGAATTCAAATGTCTAAAAATGCCCTCCTAAAAGGAATTTGGGCCCCTTTGCGCACCTAGGCTGCAAAAAAGTGTCACACATGTGGTATCACCGTACTCAGGAGAAGTAGGGCTATGTGTTTTGGGGTGTCTTTTTACATATACCCATGGGTGAGAGAAATATCTCTCTATAATGACAACTTTGTATAAAAAATGGGAAAAGTTGACTTTTAGAGAGATATTTTTCTCACCCAGCATGGGTACATGTAAAAATACACTCCAAAACACATTGCCCTACTTCTCCTGAGTACGGCGATACCACATGTGTGACACTTTTTTGCAGCCTAGGTGGGCAAAGGGGCCCAAATTCTAAAGAGCACCTTTAGGATTTCACAGGGCATTTTTTACACATTTGGATTCCAAACTACTTCTCACGCATTAGGGCCCCTAAAATGCCAGGGCAGTACAACTACCCCACAAGTGACCCCATTTTGAAAAGAAGACAGCCCAAGGTATTTCGTGATGGGCATAGTGAGTTCATGGAAGTTTTTATTTTTTGTCACAAGTTAGTGGAATATGAGATTTTGTAAAGAAAAAAAAAAATCATAATATTCCGCTAACTTGCGAAAAAAAAAAAAAAGGTCTATGAACTCAGTATGCCCATCAGCGAATACCTTAGGGGGTCTACTTTCCGAAATGGGGTAATTTGTTGGGGTTTTCTACTGTCTGGGCATTGTAGAACCTCAGGAAACATGACAGGTGCTCAGAAAGTCAGAGCTGCTTCAAAAAGCGGAAATTCACATTTTTGTACCATAAACGCTATAACTTTTACCCAAACCATTTTTTTTTTACCCAAACATTTTTTTTATCAAAGACATGTAGAACAATACATTTTGAGAAAAATTTATATAGAAATGTCGTTTTTTTAAAAAAAACTTTACAACTGAAAGTGAAAAATTTCATTTTTTTGCAAAAAATTTCGATTATAACAAAAAAAGTAAAAATGTCAGCAGCAATGAAATACCACCAAATGAAAGCTCTATTAGTGAGAAGAAAAGGAGGTAAAAATTCATTTGGGTGGTAAGTTGTATGACCGAGCAATAAACCGTGAAAGTAGTGAAGGGCAGAATTGTAAAAAGTGGTCTGGTCATTAACCACTACAGGACCGCCGTACGCAGGATTGCGTCTTTGCGGCGGCCCTGTTATTCCGGGTGGACGCGTCGGGGCGTCATCTCGCGAGACACGAGATTTCGGGCAAAGCCGGCCCGCGCATGCGCATCGCGGGCCAGCAAAAGTTAGAGCAGTATTTCGTCATCAGCCTGCCAGCCAATGATCGTGGCTGGCAGGCTGATGATTTTTCAAAAATCGAATCAGAAGCCAGTTAACACTTTATATTTATAAATATAATGTGTTAAATGGCTGCTGTGCTCCTCTGCTGGTCCTTTTCGTCGGTTGGTCTCAGCAGAGGAGCACAGTTCACAGTGAGTAGCCACCAAACACTTCACTTAGCCCCAGATCACCCCCCAGCACCCCAATTAACCCCTTGATCACCCCTTGATCGCCCCTGTCAATCACCTAGTGAAAGGCCCCTTGGTTAGGTAGTTAGCGATCGGTTAGCGCCCAGCCCACCGCACCGCAGTCACTGATTCGCTGATTAGTGTATCGCTAATCAGCATTTGTACTTTTATAGTATCTGTAAGTGATCAGAACTGATCACAGTCAGATCTATAATAGTATTAGTATGACCTTAGCTCGCCCTCCACCCAAAACGCAGTGTTTGCCCGATCAGGCCTGATCTGTCGCCCACACGATTTTTGATCACTGCACAATCACTTTACAAGCGCTGCGGCTATAAAAAAATCTGTTTTGATATTTTTTATCAATCGCAGCGGCCTCCGGTACTTTGCTAGCCTCCCATTTGTAAGACAGGCTTACTTTTTTTCTTGGGTAGTCTCAGGGAATACCCCTAAATTTAGTTGACTAAATGGCAAACAAGGGGTATTCTTCTGAAGAGGCCTACAGGCTTCTGACCCAGTCGGATGAGGAATGGGAACCCTCATCTGACGAATCCAGCGGGTCAGAATATGAACCTGTAGAAAGCAGTGGCAGTCTGACCCAAAGTTCGGACGAGGAGGTTGAGGTCCCTGATAGCACCAGGCGTACCCGGCCCTGTGTTGCTAGACCACAGGTTGCGCAGGATCCGCTTCAAGGGCAGCAGAGTGGGGCTGGTGCTGTCGGATTACGTGGTGAGGCATACACCAGCAGCGCAGCCCATCCTGGACCTAGTACCAGCACTGCCGTACAACATGGTGAAGTGGCGAGCACCAGAAGGGCAGTTGAAGCTGGTATGGTGGCACGTGCATTAGTTCCCCCGTCGTAGCCACCGCACAGACAGGCCCGTAGAGCCCCTAGAGTCCCTGAGGTGTTGGCAAACCCTGATTGGCAGCCCCAAACTTCAGCCGCACCAGTAGTTCCCCCTTTCACCGCCCAGTCTGGAGTTCGGGTTGAGACAGCTCAGATCGGTTCGGCACTGGGGTTTTTTGAGCTGTTCTTGACTGCGGAGCTCTTGGACTTAGTTGTGGCAGAAACAAACCGATATGCCACTGATTTTATAGCCGCCAACCCGGGAAGCTATTATGCCCAGTCTTTCCGGTGGAAACCCGTCCAAGTTTCCGAATTTAAAATTTTTCTGGGCCTTCTCCTCAACATGGGCTTAACCAAAAAGCATGAATTGCGGCCATATTGGTCCACGAACCCAATTCATCACATGCCCATGTTCTCTGCTGCCATGTCCAGGACACGATTTGAGACCATCCTGCGTTTCCTGCACTTTAGTGATAACAGCACCTCCCGTCCCAGAGGCTACCCAGCTTTTGACTGGCTCCACAAAATTCGGCCCCTCATAGACCACTTCAACAACAAATTTGCAGATTTGTATACCCCTGAGCAAAACATCTATGTAGACGAGTCCCTTATACATTTTACCGGGCGCCTTGGCTTCAAACAATACATCCCAAGCAAGCGCGCCCGGTACTGGGTCAAATTGTATAAGCTCTGTGAAAGGGCCACAGGCTATACCCACAAATTTCGGATCTATGAGGGTAAAGATCAGACCCTAGAGCCGGTCGGTTGCCCTGACTACCTGGGGAGCAGTGGGAAGACAGTCTGGGACTTGGTGTCACCCTTATTTGGCAAGGGGTACCATCTTTATGTAAACAATTTCTACACAAGTGTGCCCCTCTTCAGGCATTTGTTCCTAGAACAGATTGGCTGCTGTGGCACCGCGTGACCTAGTCGTCGGGGCTTCCCCCAACAGCTCGTTACCACCCGTCTTGCAAGAGGGGAGAGGGCTGCCTTGTGTAACCAAGAACTGCTCGCGGTGAAATGGAGAGACAAGCATAACGTTTACATGCTCTCCTCCATTCACGCAGACACGACAATCCAAATTGAACGAGCAACCAGTGTCATTGAAAAGCCCCTCTGTGTCCACGACTATAATTTGCTCATGGGAGGGGTGGACTTCAATGACCAGATGTTGGCTCCTTATCTACTTTCCCGCAGGACCAGACGCTGGTATAAGAAGGTGTCTGTATATTTAATTCAATTGGCTCTGTATAATAGTTTTGTTCTCTACAGTAAGGCAGGGAGAACAGGATCCTTCCTCAAATTTCAGGAAGAGATCATCGAGAACCTCCTGTCAGGAGGTTCCGTGGTCCCATCCACCAGTGTAGTGAGCCGTCTACACGAGCGACATTTCCCCAGTGTCGTTGCTGGTACCTCACACCGACCGCCACCCCGAAAAAAATGTTGTGTCTGTAGCAGGAGTGGAATAAGGCGTGACACCCGCTATTTCTGTCCTGACTGCCCTGACCACCCTGACCACCCTGCCCTATGCTTAGGGGAGTGTTTCCGGAAGTACCACACACAGGTACACTTAGCATAGGGATTGCATCTCACAGGACAGGCACACAGGGCTATTAGGGCCCTTTCACTCACAGCTGCTGCAAACCTCTCCTTTCACCTGGGACAAAGTGCATAATGTACTTCGCCACATCTTTGGGCGATTTGCGCTTTGCACATTGTCCCATGGGGAAGGAGAGGTTTGTCCTATAAAGGTAAAAAAAATAAAAAAATCACCGGTAAGCAAAAAAGTTAACGTTCTGTTCAAAAAGTTAAATAAAGTTTATATGTTCTGTTCAAATGTTATTATAAAGTTAATAAATTTATTGCGTTGCGGCCTGGTTTTTTCTTTTTTTTTTTTTACCTTCAAGGTGGACCAACTGATCGACTAGCTGCAGCACTGATGTGCATTCTGACAGAAGCATTGCGCTGCTGTCAGATTACGCAAAAGTCGGTGTATGCGGCGCTGCAAGACGAGATTTCTCCTCTGCAGTAAAAGATACGTTTGCCGAGGCATATGAGCTGAGGGGGCGGCGGTGTTCATATGCTTTGGCAAACACTTTGTATATATAAAAAAAAAAGTAAAAAATCCCGGCAATGATTTATTCATCCACATCTATTGATGTGAATGGAGCAATCGGGTTTGCCAGGGCATACGAGCTAAGTGGGTATGGATATTGGGCGGAGCTCCTATGTCCTGGCAGACGCCTTTCCCCTCCTTTTTTTTTGGCAGAGATTTTTTCATCCACATTAATCGATGCGAATGAAGAAATCTGTGCCATTCATTTTTTCTTTCAGCCCAGAGGCTGAACGGAAAAAAAATTATCTCATTACCCGTATGCTCAATATAAGGAGACTAGCAGAAACTCCTAATGCTGGCCATACATGTAATGATTGCGGAGACCCTCAAATGCAAGGACAGTACAAACACCCCACAAATGACCCCATTTTGGAAAGAAGACACCCCAAGGTATTCACTGAGGGGCATATTGAGTCCATGAAAGATTGAAATTTTTGTCCCAAGTTAGCGGAAAGAGAGACTTTGTGAGAAAAAACAAAAAAAAAATCAATTTCCGCTAACTTGTGCCAAAAAAAAAAAAAAAATTCTATGAACTCGCCATGCCCCTCATTGAATATCTTGGGGTGTCTTCTTTCCAAAATGGGGTCACATGTGGGGTATTTATACTGCCCTGGCATTTTAGGGGCCATAAAGCGTGAGAAGAAGTCTGGGATCCAAATGTCTAAAAATTCCCTCCTAAAAGGAATGTGGGCCCCTTTGCGCTTCTAGGCTGCAAAAAAGTGTCACACATGTGGTATCGCTGTACTCAGGAGAAGTTGGGGAATGTGTTTTGGGGTGTCATTTTACATATTCCCATGCTGGGTGAGATAAATATCTTGGTCAAATGCCAACTTTGTATAAAAAAATGGGAAAAGTTGTCTTTTGCCGAGATATTTCTCTCACCCAGCATGGGTATATGTAAAAAGACACCCCAAAACACATTGCCCTACTTCTTCTGAGTACGGCGATACCAGATGTGTGACACTTTTTTGCAGCCAAGGTGGGCAAATAGGCCCAGATTCCAAAGAGCACCTTTCGGATTTCACAAGCCATTTTTTTACAGATTTTGATTTCAAACTACTTTGCACGCATTTGGGCCCCTAAAATGCCAGGGCAGTATAACTACCCCACAAGTGACCCCATTTTGGAAAGAAGACACCCCAAGGTATTTTATGATGGGCATAGTGAGTTCATGGAAGTTTTTATTTTTTGTCACAAGTTAGTGGAATATGAGACTTTGTAAGAAGAAAAAAAAAAAAATCATAATTTTCCGCTAACTTGTGACCAAAAATAAAAAGTTCTATGAACTCGCTATGCCCATAAGCGAATACCTTAGGGTGTCTACTTTCCGAAATGGGGTCATTTGTGGGGGTTTTCTACTGTCTGGGCATTGTAGAACCTCAGGAAACATGACAGGTGCTCAGAAAGTCAGAGCTGCTTCAAAAAGCAGAAATTCACATTTTTGTACCATAGTTTGTAAACGCTATAACTTTTTCCCAAACCATTTTTTTTTTACCCAAACATTTTTTTTATCAAAGACATGTAGAACAATAAATTTTGAGAAAAATTTATATATAGATCTCGTTTTTTAAAAAAAAATTCAACTGAAAGTGAAAAATGTCATTTTTTTGCAAAAATTTCGTTAAATTTTGATTAATAACAAAAAAAGTAAAAATGTCAGCAGCAATGAAATACCACCAAATGAAAGCTCTATTAGTGAAAAGAAAATGAGGTAAAATTCATTTGGGTGGTAAGTTGCATGACCGAGCGATAAACGGTGAAAGTAGTGTAGTGCAGAAGTGTAAAAAGTGGTCTGGTCATTAAGGTTTAAGCTAGGGGGGCTGAGGTGGTTAACTTGGGAAGCAGCAAAAGAACCTTTCTGAGCTTATCAGATCCACTGCGCAGGTGCCGAGTCACTGAGTTTTGGTGCTGCCTACAGAACACAGGGTTAGACAAGATGTCTAGCCCTGTCACTTAAAGGAGGGGAAGGAGAGCACAGAAGGCATTGCGTTAACGGTGTTCCCAGCGCTATGGCCATTAGTAACCCTTTATGGAAAATAAATATATTTTTAATCAGGCAATATGTCTGGTTTAATAGAGTTGATCATGCTGACAGAGCTTCTTTACCCCCTTCAGGACATTTGCTATTTATGTACGGCGGATGTCCGGTCTTTAAAGGTATCATCTGCTTGGGAGCGCAGTGGTCTTCATAGCCTTCGGTTTTCTTCTGTTTTACGCTTCAGAGGCCTGAGGCTAATGTCTGCAATTGACGATAACAGCAATTGCAGGCATTTAACCCCTCAGATGCCATGGTAAAAAGTGACCTCTGAGCGGAGAAAATGCAGGAGCAACGTGCTGCCATGCAGGTAACAACTTCCCTTAGCTGAGATCGGGGAAGCTATCACATTACAATGATACGCCGGAGACTGCTTGAGGCCTCTGATGCCTGTCACTGGTTTATTCCAATACAGGTCTGTAGGTGGCAGCACTGCATTGGAATATACTGAATGCTGCATTCTGTAATGGGTAAAAATTCATTACAGGATACAAATAGCAATCTAATGATTACTTATTATAGTTACCTAGAGTGACTTAAAGAAATTAAAAAAAGTTTTAAAATCACCACCTTTCCCCAAAATTGAAATAAAAATAAATAAACAATTTAAAAATAAACATCATAGACATCATATCTGTAAAGAATAAATCAAGGCAACTGGACTTAGGCCTCTTTCACACTTGCGTTGTTAGGATCCGGCGTGATCCGTAACACCGCAAGTGAACTGAAAGCATGAAAGCATTTGAAGTCTTCAAAATACGTTCAGTGTTACTCTGGCAGCCAGGACGCTATTAAAGTCCTGGTTGCCATAGTAGTAGTGGGGAGCGGTGGAGCAGTATACTTACCGCCCGTGCGGCTCCCGGGGCGCTCCAGAATGACGTCAGAGCGCCCCATGCGCATGGATGACGTGATCCATGCGCGTGGGGCGCCCTGACGTCACTCTGAAGCGCCCCGGGAGCCGCACGGACGGTAAGTATACTGTTCCCCCGCTCCCCACTACACTTTACCATGGCAAACAGGACTTTAGCGTCCTGGCAGCCATGGTAACCATTCAGAAAAAGCTAAACGTCGGATCCGGTAATGCGCCGAAACGACGTTTAGCTTAAGGCCGAATCCGGATTAATGCCTTTCAATGGGCATTAATTCCGGATCCGTCCTTGCGGCAAGTGTTCAGGATTTTTGGCCGGAGCAAAAAGCGCAGCATGCTGCGGTATTTTCTCCGGCCAAAAAACGTTCCAGTCCTGAACTGAAGACATCCTGATGCATCCTGAACGGATTTCTCTCCATTCAGAATGCATTAGGATAAAACTGATCAGGATTTTTCCGGCATAGAGCCCCGACGACGGAACTCTATGCCGGAAAAAAAATACGCAAGTGTGAAAGAGCCCTAACTGTAGATTTCTTGAAAACGTTTCACTCGTTCTTCCAACGAGCTTTCTCAATTCTGAGTGACTGTACAAGAATTCTCTGGGAATAAATATGTAACTGAATCAACATCTGGTAATTATACCCAGCATGGGGTCAAAGGTGTTGATTCTATTATCCTAATTGGAGTCAGTAGGTGATAAAGACTTCCCAGAAAAAGGTGTCAAGACAGCACTGTATGTGGCAGACAATAGATGTCTAACCCCCCCGTCTCTATTCAAGCTTGTCTTCTCCATTTTTACGTAGATGGCCTCCTTCACACCTCGTTTGTACTCCATTATCCTCGTTAGGATAATGGGATCAACACCTTTGACCCCATGCTGGGTATAATGACCTCTGACCCCATGCTGGGTATAATTACCAGATGTTGATTCAGTTACATATTTATTCCCAGAGAATTCTTGTACAGTCACTCAGAATTGAGAAAGCTCGTTGGAAGAACGAGTGAAAAGTTTTCAAGAAATCTACAGTAAGTCCAGTTGCCTTGATTTATTCTTTACAGATATACCATGACCTGGATAAATGAGAACCTTCACAGATATCATAGACATCACCGTGTCTGAAAATGCCTCTACTGTTAAAGCATAAAAATATTTTTCCCGTATGGTGAACAGTGTAATGGAAAAATAATAAAAAATGGCCAATTCGCCATTTTTTCATCACTTTATCTCTCACAAACAATTGAATAAAAAGTAATCAAAAAGGGATACACACCCCAAAATGGTATCACTGAAAAGTGTACACTGCCCCACAAAAAATGAGCTAGCTCATAGCTCAATAGACACAAATCTAAAAAAAATGATGGGGGGGGGGGGGATAAAAAGAGCGCAGCCTTCCCTTGTTTGTTTACCTGCTCGCCGTCAACAGCGCAGCGGCGGGCAGGTGTAATTACAAGCCGTCTCATTTATTTTAATGGGATGGCTCCTTCCTATTCGATTGTATGGGAACAAGCCGTCCAATTGAAATGAATGAATATTAAAATCCCGGAAAACCCCTTTAAATAGTGCCATGAGAAAGTACAAAGGGGGTCATTTATTATTATTATTATTATTTATTAATCCCCCTTTGCTGGTGGCGGATGTGCTAAAGTTATGTAGAGGTGCAGGCCTTAACATAACTTTGGAGTGTGATGCAGCTGGCTGTGCGACATCCGACATCCCTTTCTGGCGTAGTTTAAGACCATTTTCCACTCCATAAACAGGTGTGAAAAATGATGAATGAGACAGGTCAGCCGGCCCGCCCCCTCTTCCCCGTCCCTGCCCAAAAAGTGGCGTACTACCAGTAATAAATGACCCGCAAAGTGTCTTGCGAAAAAGAAGCCCTCATATAAACAAGTAAAAAAAAAGTTATGGCTCTGGGAAGGCCCGGTCCTGAAGGGGTTAATGTCTTATTGAATGGTGATTTTTTTTTTCCCTGTCATGTTGTACAGGAGAGCAGGTGAACAGCGAGTTATCACAATGCCCAGTCCCAGAACATGTACGTAAATGATGAACTCAACTCTGCTCCATCTGTATACATGTATTTTCTGAGATGATAGTAATTCTTTCACTTGGCTTTTATCCAGTCCATTACAGAAATCACTTGACATTCAGTTCACGCGTTCATCTCACTACAATGCCCGGTTCGCAGAGAAGCCGTAGAAAGCCTGGTCTCCTTGTAATGCACACATGCCTTTACAGATTGCACTTTGTGCTCAAGCTAATTCCAAGCAACAATTTGTGGCGGCGAGATGAGAATTCCTACGTAAATCGTGTTTGTGTTTTGACATCTGAGATTCTGCTGTAGGTGTAGAGAATGAGTAGAGAGATCTTCCACTTGGGCTCGGGATCAGGCAGAACGTGACGAGATGTGGGCCTGCCATCAAGCTCAGCAATGCCGATTGATCAGATATGGACTTGTGGTTCCAGTACCATTGCACTGTGCTATATGTTAAAGGTTTTCCCACCAAAACATTTGTGGCATATCTCTTGCATATGCTACAAATGTCAAAGAGGCGTGGGCCCTACCTCTAGGACCTGATGCCTTCTATAGAAAAGAACCCCCAAAGGGAAAGAAAAGCGCAGCTGCAGTGACCCACAGGGGGGAGAGTCAGGAGGAGAGGAGGAGTAGTTGTGACAAAAATATGAGTAGTAGTGGTTCACAGTGGTTGTCCTCACGCCAACGGTACCTTTGGCTGAGCAATGACTGTAGGACGAACCCTTTCTTCTCTCGGGGCACACCCTGGACCTTTTCAGGCTGTTGCCTAGGGTTAGGTGGGGTGCCCCTAACCCTTTCAACCTCTGAGGTTTTTTTTCATTTTTACGTTTTCATTTTTCACTCCCTGCCTTTCCAGGGCCATAACTTATTTTTTATTTTTCTGTTCACATAGCCGTATGAGAGGTTGTTTTTTTTTTCTGGTACAAGTTGCACTTTCTAATTTCACCATTTAATATTGCATACGATGTAGTGGGGAGCTGGAAACAAAAATTTAAAATGGGGTGAAATTGAAAAAAAAAAAAGATATTTCGCAACAGGTTTATGGGTTTTGTTAGACAGTACAACTGCAATAAAAGGGGGTCAGTCAGCACATCCCTATGTGCAGGAGCATGCTGCCATGGCTAGAAACACAAAGAAAGCTGAAAATAGCCAACCATAGCTATTTTCAGAAGTCTCATAGCAGTGAATGGAGAGGATGCCACGTGTGTTGCTCTCCTTCACTTCAGGGGCCCCGTCCTGGAGATCGGAGCAGGTATCAGAGGTGGGATCCGCACCTATTTGAGATTTGTGGCCTATCCAAGAGCTAGGCCACAAATTTTGAACTGGGAAAACCTCTTTAAGGCCTCATGCACACAACCGTTGTGTGCATCCGTGGCCGTTGTGCCGTTTTCCTTTTTTTTTCACGGCCCCCCTGACTTTCAATGGGTCCGTGGAAAAATCGGAAAATGCACCGTTTGGCAGCCGCGTCAGTGATCCGTGTTTCCTGGCCGTGAAAAAAATAGGACCTGTCCTATTTTTTTTACGGCCAACGGTTCACGGACCCATTCAAGTCAATGGGTCCGTGAAAAATCACGGATGCACACAAGATTGTCATCCGCGTCCGTGATCCGTGTCCGTTTTTTCCTATCATTTCAATGGCAAACTTTTTTTTTCAATTTTCATGTCCGTGGATCCTCCAAAAATCAAGGAAGACCCACGGACGAAAAAACGGTCACGGATCACGGACCTACGGACCCCGTTTTTGCGGACCTTAAAAAAAACGGTCGTGTGCATGAGGCCTTACAGAGAGTAAATTTTAGAAAATCTACAGTATCTATCTATATATCTATCTATCTCTCTATCTATCTATCTATACCGGTTATGTACCGCCTAACAGGAGGGGTAAGAGGTTGACACATGCGCACTAGCGAGGAGTAGACGTGGAGAGACGGCGTGTTTTTACAGAACCCAAGACGCCATCGCCATCTCCTTCTACTTCATTAAGACCCAGCAAGGTATTAGATGTTAGGTAGTTTTTTATTGCACATGCACTTTGAATATATGCACTTTAATAAATCACTGATGAAAAACATATTGGGGTTATTAATACACAATATATTTGTAAGACACTTGATGGACTAGTGTCTCTGTGAAAAGTGTTGTCAAGGAATGTGTTATCAAAGAATGAATTGTAACATGTCTATAAAAAGGAGTGCACTTTTTTTGTATTGGTTGATGAAGTAATTGGTAAAAACCTGATGATGTATTTATATTGGCACTATTGCACTTTATGTTTCACCTGACTTGAGAAAGGTTCTGTGAGAGAACCGAAACGTTGTCAATTTTTGATATGTGTGAATAAAGAGCACATTTTATTCTTCAAGGAGTGCTGCGGACTTTCTTCATTATATATATATAAGCAAAAAAACGGAACACCACCTCCTGAGACAAATCGCAGGTGCAAGCTACCTGGCAATAATACAGCAAACAAATAAAGTAGCAGCACACCACTAAATGCACTAAGACTGAGTGTACAGGTTAATGTGTGAACAGGGTCAAATACATGACGCCAATATTTACTGCAAATGCAGTGAAGAAGCTCTTAGCGCATAATATTGATCAAAAATATGTCGGGCCCACCTACCAGACGACAAGGTAGCTTCTTATCAGGTGGGACCTACTCTAACATGGAGGGTCCAGCTCCGTTTTTTTGCTTATATGTATATTATAGAGGACCAGGCATCCTCTTTGGAACTTAGCACTCCCCGCCCATCCCCCAGCCCTTGGTGTTTTTAAATCAGAGTGAAAATGGAGCTGGACCCTCCATGTTAGAGTAGGTCCCACCTGATAAGAAGCTACCTTGTCGTCTGGTAGGTCTGGACATATTTTTGATCAATAATATGCGCTAAGAGCTTCTTCACTGCATTTGCAGTAAATATTGGCGTCATGTATTTGACCCTGTTCACACATTCACCTGTACACTCAGTCTTAGTGCATTTAGTGGTGTGCTGCTACTTTATTTGTTTGCTATATATATATATATATATATATATATATATACAGTACATACCAAAAGTTTAGACACACCTTCTCATTCAAAGAGTTTTCTTTATTTTCATGACTATGAAGGCATCAAAACTATGAATTAACACATGTGGAATTATATACATAACAAACAAGTGTGAAACAACTGAAAATATGTCATATTCTAGGTTCTTCAAAGTAGCCACCTTTTGCTTTGATTACTGCTTTGCACACTCTTGGCATTCTCTTGATGAGCTTCAAGAGGTAGTCACCTGAAATGGTCTTCCAACAGTCTTGAAGGAGTTCCCAGAGATGCTTAGCACTTGTTGGCCCTTTTTCCTTCACTCTGCGGACCAGCTCACCCCAAACCATCTCGATTGGGTTCAGGTCCGGTGACTGTGGAGGCCAGGTCATCTGGCGCAGCACCCCATCACTCTCCTTCATGGTCAAATAGCCCTTACTTTCAAAGTTTTCCCAATTTTTCGGACTGACTGACCTTCATTTCTTAAAGTAATGATGGCCACTCGTTTTTCTTTACTTAGCTGCTTTTTTCTTGCCATAACACAAATTCTAACAGTCTATTCAGTAGGACTATCAGCTGTGTATCCACCTGACCTCTCCGTAACGCAACTGATGGTCCCAACCCCATTTATAAGGCAAGAAATCCCACTTATTAAACCTGACAGGGCACACCTGTGAAGTGAAAACCATTTCAGGTGACTACCTCTTGAGGCTCATCAAGAGAATGCCAAGAGTGTGCAAAGCAGTAATCAAAGCAAAAGGTGGCTACTTTGAAGAACCTAGAATATGACATATTTTCAGTTGTCCTACTGAATAGACTGTTAGAATTTGTATTATGGCAAGAAAAAAGCAGCTAAGTAAAGAAAAACGAGTGGCCATCATTACTTTAAGAAATGAAGGTCAGTCAGTCCGAAAAATTGGAAAAAACTTTGAAAGTGTCCCCAAGTGCAGTCACAAAAACCATCAAGCGCTACAAATAAACTGGCTCACATGCGGACTGCCCCAGTAAAGGAAGACCAAGAGTCACCTCTGCTGCGGAGGATAAGTTCATCCGAGTCACCAGCCTCAGAAATTGCAGGTTAACAGCAGCTCAGATTAGAGACCAGGTCAATGCCACACAGAGTTCTAGCAGCAGACACATCTCTAGAACAACTGTTAAGAGGAGACTGTGTGAATCAGGCCTTCATGGTAGAATATCTGCTAGGAAACAACTGCTAAGGACAGGCAACAAGCAGAAGAGACTTGTTTGGGCTAAAGAACACAAGGAATGGACATTAGACCAGTGGAAATCTGTGCTTTGGTCTGATGAGTCCAAATTTGAGATCTTTGGTTCCAACCACCGTGTCTTTGTGCGACGCAGAAAAGGTGAATAGATGGACTCTACATGCCTGGTTCCCACCGTGAAGCATGGAGGAGGAGGTGTGATGGTGTGGGGGTGCTTCTCTGGTTACACTGTTGGGGATTTATTCAAAATTGAAGGCATACTGAACCAGCATGGCTACCACAGCATCTTGCAGCGGCATGCTATTCCATCCGGTTTGCGTTTAGTTGGACCATCATTTATTTTTCAACAGGACAATGACCCCAAACACACCTCCAGGCTGTAAAAGGGCTATTTGACCATGAAGGAGAGTGATGGGGTGCTGCGCCAGATGACCTGGCCTCCACAGTCACCGGACCTGAACCCAATCAAGATGGTTTGGGGTGAGCTGGACCGCAGAGTGAAGGCAAAAGGGCCCACAAGTGCTAAGCATCTCTGGGAACTCCTTCAAGACTGTTGGAAGACCATTTCAGGTGACTACCTCTTGAAGCTCATCAAGAGAATGCCAAGAGTGTGCAAAGCAGTAATCACTTTTTTGTTATGTATTTAATTCCTCATGTGTTAATTCATAGTTTTGATGCCTTCAGTGTGAATCTACAATTTTCAGAGTCATGAAATTAAAGAAAACTCTTTGAATGAGAAGGTGCGTCCAAACTTTTGGTCTGTACTGTATATACAGTGCTGCCCATAATTATTAATACCCCTGGCAAATTTTGACTTAAAGTTACTTTTATTCAACAGCAAGTAATTTTTTGTTGAGAAATGACATAGGTGTCTCCCAAATGATAATAAGACGATGTACAAGAGGCATTATTGTGGAAAAAAAAAATTTCTCAGCTTTTATTTACATTTGAGCAAAAAGTGTCCAGTCCAAAATTATTCATACCCTTCTCAATAATCAATAGAAAAGCCTTTATTGGCTATTGCAGCAATAAAACGCTTCCTATAATTGCAGACCAGCTTTTTGCATGTCTCCACAGGTATTTTTGCCCATTCATGTTTAGCAATGAGCTCCAAATCTTTCAGGCTGGAGGGCCTTTTTGCCATCACCCTTTAGCTCCCTCCACAGATTCTCAATTGGATTCAAGTTTGGACTCTGGCTGGGCCTCTCCAAAACATTAATGTTGTTGTCTCTTGTCTGCTAACTATTTCTTCACCACTTTTTCTGTGTGTTTTGGGTCATTGTCATGCTGAAATGTCCACTGGTGCCCAAGGCCAAGTTTCTCTGCAGACTGCCTGATGTTGTCGTTGAGAATCCTCACGTATTACTCCTTTTTTCATGGTGCTGTTTACTGTGATTAGGTTCCCTGGTCCATTGGCTGAAAAACACCCCCAAAGCATTAGGTTCCAACCACCATGTTTGACAGTGGGGATGGTGTTCTTTGGGTTGAAGGCTTCTCCTTTTTTTACTCCAAATGAAGGAAACATCATTGTGACCAAACAATTCAATTTTTGTTTCATCTGACCATAACACAGAAGACCAGAAGTCTTCTTCTTTGTCCAGATGAGCTTTTGCAAAGGCCAAGCGAGCTTTTGTGTGCCTAATTACTTGCTGGTTGAATAAAAGTAACTTTAAGTCAAAATTTTCCAGGGGTATGAATAATTATAGGCAGCACTGTATCTATCTATCATTTTAGGAAATCTATCCTGCCGTATAATTTCCTCACATATTCCAGCATGCATTTCTTGTCATGTCCCATTATTTTCAATTGGAATTTGCATTGCCGTTTATACAACTGTGGATTTTTTTCCTGTGTCAAGTAGTGACTTGTGGCTTCTTGACACGGATTCTGTGTGTAACCACAGAGGATTACCACATACTAATTAGCCCCCCTGAATGGGGCGAATCTGAATGTGGACCCACTTCCGTTCATACAGCAAATATGGGGCAGAAGGTCAGCCTCGGATTGCACATCACATTTTTCCAAAGCAATACAGAACTGCCTTTCTTTCCCATAGCATCCAATCACAACACAGCTTTCTTTTCTTATAGTGCTGTTGAAAAATGAAAGCTTCGCTGTGATTGGTTGCTATGGGCAACTAAGGCCATTTTTCTTTGACATAGTTTTATAAATCTCCCAGTATTTCATATACTACAGTTAACAATTTTGCTTCAATGTCACATTTAGGCAGCTGCGGTTTTCAACAATGTGCCCTCCAGTTTTGGTGTGGGTCCAGTAGGCCCAGCAGAAGAAATGTTAGAGGAACACCTACCAGCTATACAGGACAATGGCGTACATACAGTCCAGTTCTAGTGTGGGATTAGGCATACTTACCAACATTTTAGTTGGTAAAATCGGGACATCCAAGTCTCGCCCCTGGGAATGCCTGCTTTTGGGTGAGATTTATGTTAACCTCACCCATTTTGGTCCGGGACAGCCTGAATTTGAAAATTAGGGACAGTCCCACCAAGCTTGGAACAGTTGGAAACTATGGATTGGGGTACCCCTGAATGTGCTGGATATTAGAGCCAAAACTACAGAGTCTACTGTGTAATAGACTGGTTACTGCAGCACTGCGTTCATTCACTTCTATAGAGTAGACGGAGATGAGCAGAGCTACTAGGAAGACTGAGTGGTGGGGTTGTGGAGTGTGGGACTTCTGCTGATGAGATATTGATGGCCTATGATGAGAATACGCCATCAATATTAAATTCCTAGAATACCCCTTTAATGACAGGGTTAGGATAGGTTCATATCTCCATTCGGTAAATCCAGTAGTCTGTACTGGCATTGGAGCAGACTACCGGAGTCAGGGGCGGATTGATCATAGACCTTACAGGGAAATTTCCCAGTGGGCCGAGGTCCAAGGGGCCAACCAAGCCCTCCTCTCTGCCAGGTACATAATGAGCTCTCAGCAGTAATTAGCGCTGTGAGAATCAGCAACTCATGTACCCGGACAGTGACCACACATGTCCTTCTGAATTCAACTGCTATAGCCCACATCTCACCTCCTAAGCCCCCTGCTGTTACCGCCGGCCCTGGGAGAGATCTTAGAAGTTCAAATAGGCGGAAGACTCAGGAGTCTATCTGACAGATCTCTCTTGTTTTCATTGTTGCTGACAGGTTTCCACCCCTTCGCAGATGCTGCTTATTATCAGTCAGGTGGCTCTTTATATGTTCCACCTCTCACTTGTTTCCTTGCGGCTGATAGCTCTTCTGTGGAGTGCTCTGCTTGTGTGGTGGTTCTCCTGTTCCAGTTACATCTCAAGTTAAGTCCTTTCCCTTTTCTTGGTGTGTCTGTCCTGACTAGGCCTCAGGGAGACACTGGCACCTTCAGTTTGGAAGGAGCCGGTTGCCTCTTTCCCTGTTCCCTAAGATGAGGGTTTGGTGCAGTGTTTCTGCAGTCTCAGGTTCCTGTGCATGTGCATTTCTACCATTGAGATTTGCACATGTTGTTCGCAGCTTAGGGTGAGTATCAGGAAATACTAAAAGGTGACCTCTTTACTCCCTAGGTTTGGGGCCTAGTCTGTTGTTGTTTAGTTGTGGTTCCCTTTGGTTGTCTTTCCTTCCCCGTACTTCCTGTGACACCTGCTCTATGTCTTAGTTAGAGACAACTGGAGGAAGAGGAAAGAAAATGACATCTACTGATGTCCACAAAAGAGGGACAACTTTTGGGGCAATATATTGTGCTGCACTATGAGAAAAATAAAAATCTTCGTCCGCTGTTAAAATCCAAGTTTTATTCGGTATACATTAAAAGTACAGGAACATGAGCCATAACCGGTTGATGCGTTTCAACATAAAGTCTTAGTTCAGCTGGGACGGTTATTTGCACTATGGTATTGCTGACCCTGCCTACTTGTGTTACCCCACCGTCTGTCAATTTGGACCCGCCTACAACATGGGGCCACTTTTAGTGTTTTTTTTCCAGGGCCACTTTAAGTTCTCAGCCAGTCCCTGAGTTATCTTATCCGGCATAGAGTCTTTTGGCGAAGTCCAATCTTATTAAGACACTGGTTTGTCCCCAATCCATTTGTGTATTATTGGCAGCACCCTCCATTGTACATGGGACAATGTGATGTCGGCATACAAACATTTAGTAACCCAAAAAGTTTCAAGGTCTAATTTTGGGACTTTTTGAAGCCAGACTTCTCTAGTGCAGGGCATGATAAAGACCCCTCTGAGTGTTCAGTGGAAGGAACATCCATCCTTCAGTGCTTGATGATGGTCGTTTCTGAAGCCAAAGAGGCTTTCAGGTGAATACACTGTAAAGGAACTAAGTGGAACATCTAGGGTTTATGAGTATAAAATCCTGGACTTTATCCAGTCTTCTATTTGTAAGTTTGCCTGAAGAAGGAGCCTTTGTGCTCTGAAAGCTTGCAATTTGATTTAGTTTTGGTTAGCCAATAAAGGCATTACTCCCATAATACTTATAGGAAGATTTAGTAGGATCTGCAGGAATAAGAATTAGAGGATCATTGAAGGTTCATATATATTTCTCTTAATATCTAGGAGACACAGAAAGTGGAATATATTAAGTTTCATATGCCGGTCTTAATATGAAATGCACTGGAATAAGATTAGCCAAATTTATTAAGACGCACAGGCATCTTCTGGCAGACTGTGTGCCAGAAAAGCACTATAATTTGCCACTGCACAGCAAACTCGAGTCTTCTAGGAGCTGAAATTCAAGTCTGCTTGATCTAGATGACTAAAGAATGGACCAAGATATGCCAAGGAGACCTTGAATTAAATTCTAAATAACAAATTTCCTTAAGGAAACGTCAAATCAAATTATTTCCAAAACGTTTAAATCTTCAGGGTATCTTTCTTGGGGCTCACTTGAGACTTATGCCAAATTCTCAAGATTTTGTTGTAAACTTTACATATTGTGACACAGTGAGAGGTATTTTCCTCCCAGCATGTGGTGCTGGGCTGATTTACAGCCAGTTGAGGTCAAATACCGGACCGGATTTTAAGTGCCGGTCTGGGTTTTGGCAGCACCTGGCCATCCTTAAATAGGCAGCTGGGCTCAGAAGCCATGTCTCTGTGTTGGGATATGGGAGCCTTGTGTCTGGATGAAGGCTTGCTACCGGTTTGGCATGAAAACAGGCTAGTGCTGCTATGGTCAAGGACTCTTTGAGGCAGAATTGCCACATGGTGTGAATTATCACCAACACCGCAAGGTGACTTTTTGTTTGAATATGACTGCTTGTTTTGTCACTTGCCTAAAGTGTGAATAAAACACTGAAGTGTTTGATCCAAAGAACTTGTTGTTGCCTCTATACTATGTGCGCTAATCCTGTCTACCAAAGCGAGTCCCCACAATTTACCGTACATACCCAATTTGTTCCCTTCAAAAGACTTCTTTGACCATATCGGAATTATGACAATGGTCTGAGCTCTACACACCTTGATCTCTCTCAAGACCCTCTGGACTAAAGAAAGAACAGCAAGAATAATATCCATGTCCAGTTTAGGGAAAATGCATCTAGCACCATAGGATTTGAGAGTCCTGTCTTTAGCTAGGTGAACCTCCACTCAAAGTCTGATTCTGGGACATTGATTCTCCAAGATCTTTGAGACATCCCTTCTCTTAAATAATCATCATGTCTTATTGAACTCTGTCATGGGTCAGGCAGCCTTCAAATCTATATTAATAGAAAATTTATTCCTGTTGACTGGGACCAAGAAAATGTAGGTATGCATTGCTGAGTGGCTGTATTTGACTTTATTATACACTGTGACTTGTTTCTGCTGCAAGGTTCATTACAAAGCAGCTGAGAATATACTGTGATAAAAAAATAAAACAATTCTCTTCTCCAGGGTGTGTAAATAGGGTGTGGCTGTCTACTTAGGAGAAGGTAAAAAGCAAGCCTTGAGGGCAGCCCAGTGCTTTTAATCCAGAGGAAACAAAACAGTCTGGTTTTGAGAGCTCCATTTATATAAGCAGGAATATAATGCTTATTAAGTGTGCTTATTAAGTGTGTGTTTGTATAAGTGTGCGACTTTAGATTAAGTGACTTCAGATTCAGGGACTTCAGTGGGGGACTGCAGTAAATCAGTTTCTTATTACTGCATCATATTATATTTTTCACTTTCGTTGTGTAATCCCCATTAGTATGTGTTCCATAACTGACAGCGCCGTCCAGTGCACATCTTGTCTGATGTTTGCAGTCCTGGAACAGCCGTTCGAGGGTGTATATCATTGTTCAAAATGTGAGCAAATTACCCATTTGGAATCGCAAATTGAGTATCTAAACGGGCGAGTTTCAACAATGAGAGGCGTTAACAATTTGGAAAAGAGTTTGCTGCTCACTGAGCAAGCACTGTATGGGGTAGATGAGGGGGTGGGTGAAAGCGAGGAGGCTGAGGAAAGTGAGGTAGCTAGCTGGGTAACATTTAGAAAGCGAGGTACAGGGAAGAGTTTAAGAGAGGCTAGCCCTGATCTGACACACGGTTGGCAGATGAGGGGGATGTCCGTCCAGGGACGCGACTGCTGCAGCCGGACACTTCCTCTGCCAGTCAGGGGAATGTCAGCTCCAGTAAGCAGGGGACCAGAAGAGCAGGGCAGGCCAGACAGGTGCTGGTAGTGGGAGACTCTATTATTAGGGGTACATAAAAAGGGCAATCTGTCACAAAGACCGTGATTGCCGAACAGTGTGTTGTCTTCATGGCACTAGAGTTCGACACATCGCGGATCAGGTTGACAGATTACTGGGAGGGGCTGGAGAAGATCCAGCGGTCATGGTCCATATCGGAACCAATGCCAAAGTTAAAGGATGGTGGAGAGTCCTTAAAAATGATTTAAGGGATTTAGGTCAAAAGCTTAGGGCAAGGACCTCAAAGGTAGTGTTTTCCAAAAGATTAGGGAGGTTAACAAGTGGCTCAAGAACGGGTGTAGGAAGGAGGGGTTTGGGTTCCTGGAGAACTGGGACGACTTCTCTGTCGGCTACAGGCTCTATCGTAGGGACGGGCTGCACCTCAATGGGGAAGGGGCAGCTGTGTGTCATGGAACCATGAACCAGACGTACAACAAGAGATAAGTGGAAATAAGAAGGCTTTATTGGAAATCAAGCTGTAAGCAAAAGTCCAAACGGATGGCTAAACCGAAGCAGGGTCTTGCGTAGACAGAGGTCAGGAACCAGAAGGGTAGTCAGACGAAGCCTGGATCAGGAACCAGCAGGGTAGTCAGACGAAGCCAGGATCAGGAACCAACGGGGTAGTCAGACGAGGCCAGGATCAGGAACCAGAAGCAGCAGCAGTCTTAGAAGCATGTGAACACAGGAGGACCAAGCAAGGAACTGAAGCCACAGACCTCCTATATATATGAGCTAGGCATCCAGCTCCTCCCAGTGGGAAGGAGAAGCCGCAGGGTGGGAGGCTACAAGAAACCCAGAAACCAAGATGGCCGCCAGCACATGTCAAACGAAGGAGAACAGTGAAAAGGTAAGACCATGACAGTACCTCCCCCTCAAGGGCCCCTCCTCCGCGGAGTAAGGAACGGTTTCTGAGGGAAGCGTGCGTGGAAGGCTCGGAGCAAAGCAGGAGCATGGACATCTGCGGAGGGAACCCAGGAACGCTCCTCTGGACCATAACCACGCCAATGGACCAAAAACTGCAACCGACCGCGGACCAGGCGTGAGTCCAGGATATTGCTCACCTCATATTCCTCACGATTGCCCACTTGGACCGGACGGGGCCGAGGAACCGAGGAAGTGAAACGATTACACACCAATGGCTTCAACAGGGAGACATGAAACACGTTGGAGATCCGCATGCCAGGAGGAAGCTCAAGGGCATAGGCTACCGGGTTTACCCTGCGAAGCACTCGGAAGGGACCAACAAAGCTGAGGCGCCAGCTTGGGAGTGGGCACTCGAAGGTTGAGGTTGCGGGTGGACAACCATACACGGTCTCCGACCTGGTAGGAAGGAGCGGGCGCTCGTCTGCGATCAGCCTGGAGTCTCTGGCGCTGCGCAGAGACCTCAAGGGACCTCTGGATCTGTACCCAAGAAGCACGTAGGACGGAAAGGTGATCCTCCACAGCCGGAATATCCTGGGGAGAGAATACCTCCGGTAACACGGCAGGTTGGAACCCATAATTGGCCATGAAGGGAGACGTCCCAGAGGAAGAGTTCACCGCCGTGTTCCTGGCAAACTCAGCCCAAGGCAGGAGGTCAACCCAATTGTCTTGGTGATCGGAGACATAGCAACGAAGGAATTGCTCCAAGGCCTGATTGGATCGTTCTGCGGCCCCATTGGACTGAGGGTGGTAGGCCGAGGAGAAAGAGAGATGAATCCCCAACTGGGAGCAAAAGGCGCGCCAGAACCTGGACACAAACTGACTCCCCCGATCCGACACAATCTCCTTGGGCAAACCGTGCAACCGGAAGACCTCCCTGGCGAAAATCGTGGCCAACTCTTGTGCAGAGGGTAACTTCTTGAGAGGAACACAGTGGCACATTTTGGAAAACCGATCCACAATCATGAGAATGACCGTATGGCCTCGGGATGCAGGGAGGTCCACAATGAAATCCATCCCCAGGTGTGACCATGGGCGCTCCCCGGTGGCTATGGGTTGCAAAAGGCCCAACGGAAGGTGCCGAGGGGACTTACTCTGGGCACAAACGGAGCATGCCGCTACATATGCGGCGATGTCGGAACGTAGAGAAGGCCACCAGAACAGACGTGAAACAGCCCAGGACAGCTGATTCTTTCCAGGATGCCCCGCGGCCTTGGAGTTATGGTAGGTTCGCAACAACCGAGTGCGCAACTCCTCAGGCACAAAACACCTGCCGTTGGGTCTCCCAGAGGGAGCACCAGATTGAGCCGCCAAAATCTGCTCACCCAGGGGAGAGGTCAGGCTGGTGCGAATGGCGGCCATGATCTGATTCGGAGGTATGACCGAAGTCGGAATCGACTCCTCCCCGGACAGCTCGGAGTACTGCCGTGATAAGGCATCCGCTCTGATGTTCTTGGAACCGGGTAGGTAGGAGACCACGTAATTAAAACGTGACAAGAACAGAGCCCATCTGGCCTGACGTGGTGTCAATCTCTTGGCCTCAGAAAGGTAGGTCAGATTCTTGTGGTCCGTCAGGATGAGAACCGGAACCACCGAACCCTCGAGCAAGTGCCTCCATTCTTTAAGGGCCTGCACGATGGCCAATAACTCCCTGTCACCAATCTGATAGTTGCACTCCGCGGAAGACAGTTTCCGGGAGTAAAACCCACAAGGAAGCAGAGGACCCTCTGGTGTTCTACGCTGAGACAGAAGGGCGCCTACTCCCGTCTCAGACGCGTCCACCTCGAGGACAAAGGGCAACCCAGGGTTGGGATGCGACAGAATCGGAGCCGACACAAAGGCGGACTTTAGAGCCTCAAAAGCTCGGATGGCCTCGAGCGGCCAGACCTGGAAATTACTGCCCTTCCTGGTCAGATCCGTGAGAGGCTTGGCTAGCATAGAAAAGTCCCTGATGAACTTCCGATAATAATTGGCGAAGCCCAAAAAGCGCTGCAGGGCACGGAGACCACTGGGCTGGGGCCACTGTAAGACAGCCGAAACCTTCTCAGGATCCATGGAGAACCCCTCAGCGGAAATGATGTAACCTAAGAAGGTTACCTGGGATCGGTGAAATTCGCATTTCTCAAGCTTACCGAACAGCCTGTTCTCTCGTAACCGTTGCAACACTCGTCTGACATCCATAATGTGGGCCTCCATGGATTCAGAATATACCAAGATGTCATCCAAATAGACCACCACACACTGCTGCAACAGGTCACGGAAAACATCGTTGATGAATTCCTGGAAGACTGCGGGCGCATTGCACAACCCAAAGGGCATAACCAAGGATTCATAATGACCGGTCCTGGTGTTAAACGCGGTCTTCCACTCATCGCCCGCCTTGATCCTTACCAGGTTATATGCCGCCCTCAGGTCGAGTTTGGTAAAGACCGTGGCCCCTTTGAGGCGATCGAACAGCTCGGAAATCAAGGGTATCGGGTAAGCGTTCTTGATCGTGATGCGATTGAGACCCCTGTAATCGATGCAAGGCCTCAACTCACCGCCCTTCTTTTTCACAAAGAAAAATCCAGCCCCTGCCGGGGACGAGGATTTGCGAATGTGTCCGCGTGAAAGCGCCTCCCTCACGTACTCCTCCATGGCCTCATTCTCCGCTACCGACAGTGGATAGACTTTGCCACGAGGAGGAACGGCACCAGATTGTAACTCTATGGCACAATCGTATGGGCGGTGCGGAGGTAGGGCAACCGCGCGCACCTTATCGAATACATCCCGGTACTCTTCGTATTCAGGAGGCAACAGAGAGTCCGAGGAAGTACACAGCAACTTGACAGGCCCATGGATGCAACTAGCCCCACACTGCGGTGACCACGAGAGGATCTCGGCCGATCTCCAATCGAAAGTCGGATTATGCTTCTGGAGCCAGGGGTACCCCAAGACCACCGAGTAGTGTGGAGACGAAATCACCTGGAGACAGACCGACTCTCTGTGAACGGCACCAATGGCTATCCCCACTGGAAGGGTCTCATGAGTCACGTGTGGCGGCAGAAGGGGTCTGCCGTCTATCGCCTCAAGAGCCAGTGGGGAACCTCGAGGCTGCAGAGGAATGGAATTGGCGGCAGCGAACACACTATCAATGAACAAACCACCAGCACCAGAGTCCACCAACGCCTGGGTCGTCACCGAGCCCCCGACCCAGGAGAGGACAACAGTGATCAGTGGTTTGTCAACACGGGAAACCGGGGACGAGGAGACTCCACCCAAGATCTGCCCCCGACAGGATCTCAGGTGCGAGCGTTTCCCGGACGGTTCGGACATGCCAACCGAAAATGCCCACCGAGACCACAGTACATGCATCGGCCCTCGCGTCTCCGGAGTACCCTCTCCCCCTCGGACAGGCGAGCAAACCCCAGCTGCATGGGTTCACCCCCAGACAAGTCATCCCCAGGAGGCGTGGGAGGAGAGGGAGGCACGGGTGGGACAGCAAACGTAGGCGCCAATCTGTTAGAAGACCTCCGCAGGCTCTCCTTAAAGGAAGGTCTCTCCCTGAGTCTGGTGTCAATCAAAATCAGGAAAGAAATAAGAGACTCGAGCTCCACTGGTAGGTCCTTAGCTGCAACCTCATCCTTCAAGGCATCCGAGAGACCATGAGAGAAAGCAGCGACCAGAGCCTCATTATTCCAGCCCACCTCTGCTGCCAGGGTACGAAACTCAATGGCGTATTCAGCTACGGATCGTGAACCCTGTCTGATGGACATAAGGAGCTTCGCAGCAGAGGCAGCACGAGCCGGCACATCGAATACCTTCCGAAGAGAAGCAACAAAACCGGAAAACTCGGCAACCACCGGATTGTTGTTCTCCCATAAAGGGCTGGCCCAGGCCAAGGCCTTGTCCGAGAGCAGCGAGATCAAGAAGCCCACCTTTGATCTCTCAGTAGGAAAGGCATGTGGCAGCAACTCGAAATAAATGCCCACCTGGTTAAGGAAACCTCGGCACTGAGTTGGCTCTCCCCCAAAGCGCTGTGGAAGGGGGGCAGAACCGGTCATACCCCGAGACACCGCAGGCGCAGCAACAGGTGTCGGGGTAGACTCTGGCGCAACAACCGGAGCGGCAGTAGGAGCGGGCCCAGGAGCGACAACCGACCCATCGGCAACGGAAGCGAAATGAGCCGTGCGTTCAAGCAGGGTTTGCAACGCCACAGCGAACCGACCCAACAGGTGATCCTGCTGATCAAGTCTGGCAACCAGCGTAGGTAGCGAGGATGGCCCTGTACCGTCAAAATTCATGGCTTGGTCCTAATGTCATGGAACCATGAACCAGACGTACAACAAGAGATAAGTGGAAATAAGAAGGCTTTATTGAAAATCAAGCTGTAAGCAAAAGTCCAAACGGATGGCTAAACCGAAGCAGGGTCTTGCGTAGACAGAGGTCAGGAACCAGAAGGGTAGTCAGACGAAGCCTGGATCAGGAACCAGCAGGGTAGTCAGACGAAGCCAGGATCAGGAACCAACGGGGTAGTCAGACGAGGCCAGGATCAGGAACCAGAAGCAGCAGCAGTCTTAGAAGCATGTGAACACAGGAGGACCAAGCAAGGAACTGAAGCCACAGACCTCCTATATATGAGCTAGGCATCCAGCTCCTCCCAGTGGGAAGGAGAAGCCGCAGGGTGGGAGGCTACAAGAAACCCAGAAACCAAGATGGCCGCCAGCACATGTCAAACGAAGGAGAACAGTAGAAGGTAAGA